>NW_022630168.1:553170-677886 GCF_010909765.2 Amblyraja radiata
TTCGGTTGACTTTATTTATGATTCAATCAATGTGTTGGGTCCACGACAGATCTTCAGAAATATTTACGGCAAGGAACATAACGTTGTTGACTCCCTCCACCATCGAACCGTGGATGAAGACAGGTTAATCCATCCTCGGCCTTCCTCTTCTAAAATCAGCAATATACCACTTGCCCGTGGGAAACACATTGACGAAGGGCGTGTGAGGTGTCGTGGATTGGACCAGGGGGATAGGATGGAATCCAAGTGTGTGGAAAGTAATTCAGTGGGGGCAAGAACACGCTGAAACAATGGGTCTATCTGGACAGTCAGAAGAAGCACGTTGGGACTGGGTTCCAAATGCTGTGCCTATTTTCATGAAGGGCTGTAATGAACATCCGGGGAACTATAGGCCGGTAAGGTTAACATCTGTAGTTGGTAAATTGCTGGAGAGTATTCTGTGGGGTAGGATATGAATGAATGAATGAATGAATGAATGAATGAATGAATGAATGAATGAATGAATGAATGAATGAGTGAATGAATGAATGAGTGAATGAGTGAGTGAATGAGTGAGTGAATGAATGAATGAATGAATGTGAGTGAATGAGTGAATGAATGAATGAGTGAATGAATGAATGAATGAATGAATGAATGAATGAATGAATGAATGAATGAATGAATGAGTGAGTGAATGAGTGAATGAATGAATGATTGAATGAGTGAGTGAATGAATGAGTGAATGAGTGAGTGAATGAATGAGTGAATGAGTGAATGAATGCATGAATGAGTGAGTGAATGAGTGAATGAATGAATGAATTAATTAATGAATGAATGAATGAATGAATGAATGAATGAGTGAGTGAGTGAATGAATGAATGAATGAATGAATGTATGAATGAGTTCATTGGCCAATTAAACACATACAATGATTTAGCCATGGTGAATTTACAGGCATTTGGGTGGGCAAGGGCTGATTAGGGACTGTCAGCATGGTTTTGTATGTTGGAGGTCGAATCTCACAAATATAATTGATTTTTTCGAAGACGTGAGAAAAAAGATTGATGTAAGCAAAGCGGTGGATGTTGTGTACATGGACTTTATAAAAAGAGGAATCGAATATAGGAGCAAAGAGGTCCTTCTGCAGTTGTACAGGGCACTAGTGAGACCACACCTGGAGTATTGTGTGCAGTTTTGGCCTGTTGGTCTTCATCACAAGAGGAGTTGAGTAAAGGAGCAAAGAGGTGCTTCTGCAGTTGTACAGGGCCCTGGTGAGACCACTCCTGGAGTATTGTCTGCTGTTTTGGTCCCCTAATTTGAGGAAGGCCATTCTTGCAATTGAGGGAGCCCAGCGTAGGTTCACCAGGTTAATTCCCGGGATGGCGGGACGGTCATAGGATGAGAGAATGGAGCGACTGGGCTTGTACACTCTGGTGTTTAGAAGGATGAGAGAAGATCTCATTGAAACGTATAAGATTGTTAAGGGTTTGGATACGCTAGAGGCAGGAAATATGTTCCTGATGTGTGGGAAGTCCTGAACCAGGGGCCACAGTTTAAGAATAAGGGGTCGGCCATTTAGAACGAAGACGAGGAAACACTTTTTCTCACAGAGTAGTGAGTCTGTGGAATTCTCTGCCTCAGAGGGCGATGGAGGCCATTTCTCTGGATGCTTTCAAGAGAGTGCTAGTCAGGGCTCTTAAAATAGCGGAATAAAGGGGATATGGGGAGAAGGCAGGAACGGGGTCCTGATAGGGGATGATCAGCCATGATCACATTGAATGGCGGTGCTGGCTCGAAGGGACGAGTGGCCTCTACTCCTGCACCTGTTGTCTATTGACTTCAGTAAGGCGTTCGATAAGGTGCCGCATGGTAAGCTGCTCTGGAAGGTTAGATCGCATGGGATCCAAAGAGAGACAGCTGAATGGATAGCAAATTGGCTCCATGGAAGGAAGCAGAGAGTGATGGTGGAAGGTTGCTTCTCAGACTGGATGCCTGTGACTAGTGGTGTGCCCCAGGGTTCAGTGCTGGGCCCCTTACTGTATGTCATCTACATCAACGATTTGGATGAGAACATGCAGAGCAAGATTAGCAAGTTTGTTGATGATACAAAAGTGAGTGGTTTTGCAGATAGTGAAGATGGTTGTGGTTGTACGAAGCTTTTCAAAAAGGGGGTGGCATGACAGGATTACAAAAAACTCAATGTGAAATAATGCGCGAAGTGTGAAGTCCCTCGATGCCAGGGTCCAGGGCCCGCTTAAGCGTCCTGGAAGCTCTGGGGTTTTAGATGCTTTCTGGTGCATTCTGAGCATTATTTTTGAGCATTTTTGCACTAAATTTATGACCAAATTTCAGAAATTAACAGGGATCTGAGTGGTAGCTTTTTCACACAAAGGGTGTATGTAACGAGCTGCCAGAGGAGGTAGTTAAGGCTGGGACTATCTTAATGTTTAAGAGACGATTTGGACACATACATGGATAGGACAGATTTAGATGGATGTGGGACAAACGCATGTGAGTGGGACTATTTTAGATGGGACATGTCGGTCGTTGTGGGCAAGTTGGGCTGAAGGGCCTGTTTCCACACTGCATTATTCTATGACTAAAAAGTGAAGAAGAAAAATGCATGTAGATAAGTAGAGAAGTTTTGAAAGAGGAGTGAAATGTAAAGGCAGAGATAGGTGTATGGGTGGAAGGAACATAGGAAAGGAGAGGGGAGAGTGAGTGTTACCTAAACCATTGTGAGCTACTTTGTTACGGTGTTTGCCCTCTCGTATAACGTCTCTGCTGCCTTTGGTGATGCAGGACAGGACACAAGCTTTGGGACGGTGTGAAGCTGTTGTCGTCTGTCCCAGCCTGGTAAAAACCTGGATGGAGTGGATTTGGAGAGGATGCTTCCACTGGTGGGAGACTACCGGACCAGTGGCCACAGCCTCAGAATTAAAAGACATTCCTTTAGGAAGGAGATGAGCAGAAATTTCTTAAGTCAGAGGGTGATGAACTGTGGAATTCATTGCCACAGCCAGCTGTGGAGGTCCTGTCAATGGACATTTTTCAGGAGGAGATTGATAGATTCTTGATTGATACGGGTGTCAGAGGAAATGGGGAGAAGGCAGGAGAATGTGTTTGAGTGGGAAAGATAGATAGAGTCTTAGAGTGATACAGTGTGTAATCAGGCCCTTCGGCCCAGCATGCCCATCTGCACGTCCCACCTGCCCACGTTTCATCCACATCCCTCCGAACCTGTCCTACCCATGTACCTGTCTAACTGTTTCTTATATGTTGCGATAGTCCCAGCCTCACCTACCTCATCTGGCAGCTTGTTCCATACACCTACCATCCTTTGTGTGAAAAACATACCCCACAGATTCCTATTAAATCTTTTGCCCTTCACCTTCAACCTGTGTCCTCTGCTCCTCGATTCACTTATCTGGGGGAAAGACTCAACCATATCTATTCAAATCATGATTTTATACACCTCTATTAGATCATCCCTCATCCCCCTGTGCTCCATGAAATAGCCCCAGGGTCCACTCTCTTCATTACTGGAGTCTTGCCTTAAGTAGGTGTGAGGTGGTGAATGGGAAATGAAGGGTGCAGGGTCAATACATTGCAGACTGGGGTCTGGCTGTGTTTGTTGGGGAGGGGTTACCAGGGTTACGTTTCAGATTTTCAAACCTGCGATAAAACTCATTCAGGCAGTTCGTCATCTCACAATTATCCAAAGAGCGGGGGGCTTTACTCTTGTAGCTGGTGATTTCTTGCATGCCCTTCCAAACTGAAGAAGAGTCACTAGCTGAGAACTTGCTCCTCAACTTCTCAGAGTACCTTTCCTTGACAACTCCGATTCCTCTTCTCAGCTCTTTATCGATTATTCTATCATTTAACTCTTTAACGATTAAGGCTATCGCCTTGACACATATTTGCCCCCACCCCCCCTCCCCCCGATTTTGGAAATGTTACATCTGTATATAATGATCCCATTAAAGTGTATATTTATGTCACAAACTGTGGAATTCATATTTTTCAGAATTAGTATCATCAAGGAAAAGAATGGAGTTCCAATTGTTTGATATTATTTGATATTGTTTAAAATTATTCATATGGAGGATAAAATATAATAGCTCTAAAACCTACCTTAATTTTGCAATCTCACTAAAGATATTCCCCTTTCCCTCTTCCCTCCCCCATTTCTCTCTCCCCCTCCCGCATCCCACCTCTTTCTGGCAGGGGAGACGAATATGTAGATGGCATGGGCCCAGTGGGGGTGGCGTGGGCCCAGTGGGGTTTGCGTGGGCCCAGTGGGAGTAAGCAGGGGTGGTGTGGGCCCAGCGAGGGTGGTGTGGGCCCAGCGGGGGTGGCGTGGGCCCAGCGGGGAGTGGTGTGGGCCCAGCAAGGGTGGCGTGGGCTCAGCGGGGGTGGCGTGGGCCCAGCGGGGGTGGTGTGGGCCCCGCGAGGTTGGCGTGGGCCCAGCGGGGATGGTGCTGGCGCAGTGGGGGTGGCCTGGGCCCAGCGGGGAGTGGTGTGGGCCCAGCAAGGGTGGCGTGGGCTCAGCGGGGGTGGCGTGGGCCCAGCGGGGGTGGCTTGGGCCCAGCGGGGGTGGCGTGGGCCCAGGTAGGGTGGTGTGGGCCCCGCGAGGTTGGCGTGGGCCCAGCGGGGGTGGCGTGGACCCAGTTAGGGTGGTGTGGGCCCCGCGGGGGTGGCGTGGACCCAGGTTACCATATAACCATATAACCATACAACAATTACAGCACGGAAACAGGCCATCTCGACCCTTCTAGTCCGTGCCGAACACGTATTCTCCCCTAGTCCCATCTACCTGCGCTCAGACCATAACCCTCCATTCCTTTCCCGTCCATATAGCTATCCAATTTTTTTTAAATGATAAAACCTAACCTGCCTCCACCAATTCCACTGGAAGCTCATTCCACACAGCCGCCACTCTCTGAGTAAAGAAGTTCCCCCTCATGTTACCCCTAAACATCTGTCCCTTAATTCTCAAGTCATGTCCCCTTGTTTGAATCTTCCCTACTCTCAGTGGGAAAAGCTTGTCCACGTCAACTCTGTCTATCCCTCTCATCATTTTAAAGACCTCTATCAAGTCCCCCCTTAACCTTCTGCGCTCCAAAGAATAAAGCCCTAACTTGTTCAACCTTTCTCTGTAACTTAGTTGCTGAAACCCAGGCAACATTCTAGTAAATCTCCTCTGTACTCTCTCTATTTTGTTGACATCCTTCCTATAATTAGGCGACCAAAATTGTACACCACACTACAGAATTGGCCTCACCAATGCCTTGTACAATTTTAACATTACAACCCAACTTCTATACTCAATGATCTGATTTATAAAGACCAGCACAACAACAGCTTTCTTTACCACCCTATCTACATGAGATTCCACTTTCAGGGAACTGTGCACAGTTATTCCAAGATCCCTCTGTTCACCTGCATTCTTCAATTCCCTACCATTTACCATTTACGTCCTATTTTGATTTGTCCTGCCAAGATGTAGCACCTCACACTTATCAGCATTAAACTCCATCTGCCATCTTTCAGCCCACTCTTCCAACTGGCATAAATCTCTCTATAGACTTTGAAAATCTACTTCATTATCCACAAACGCACCTATCTTAGTATCATCTGCATACTTACTAATCCAATTTACAACACCATCATCCAGATCATTGATGTACATGACAAACAACAGTGGACCCAACACAGATCCCTGTGGCACCCCACTAGTCACCGGCCTCCAACCTGACAAACAACCATCCACCATTACTCTCTGTCATCTCCTATTCAGCCACTGATGAATCCATCTTGCTACTCCACCATTAATACTCAACCATTGAAACGTCTTAACCAACCTTCCATGAGGAACCTTGTCAGACCCTAATCAGACCCTTGTCAGAACCTTGTCAGATCCTAATCAGACCCTGTTTATCCAGATGTTTATATATATTTTCTCCAAGTATCCTTTCCATTAATTTGCCCACCACTGACGTCAAACTAACAGGTCTATAATTGCTAGGTTTACTCTTAGAACCCTTTTTAAACAATGGAACAACATGCGCAGTACGCCAATCCTCCGGTACTATTCCCGTTTCTAATGACATTTGAAATATTTCTGTCATAGCCCCTGCTATTTCTACACTAACTTCCCTCAATGTCCTAGGGGATATTCTGTCCGGACCTGGAGACTTATCCACTTTTATATTTCTCAAAAGTGTCAGTACTTCCTCTTCTTTGAATCTCATAGTTTCCATAGCTACTCTACTTGTTTCCCTTACCTCACATAATTCAATATCCTTCTCCTTGGTGAATAGCGAAGAAAATAAATTGTTCAATATCTCCCCCATCTCCTTTGGCTCTGCAGATAGCTGTCCACTCTGACTCTCTAATGGACCAATTTTATCCCTCGTTATCGTTTTGCTATTAATATAGCTGTAGAAACCCTTTGGATTTACTTTCACCTTAATTGCCAAAGCAACCTCATATCTTCTTTTAGCTTTTCTAATTTCTTGCTTAAGATTCTTTTTACATTCTTTATACTCCTCAAGCACCTCATTTACTCCATGCTGTTGTAGATCTCTCTCTTTTTCCTAACCAAGTGTCCAATTTGTCTTGAAAACCATGGCTCTTTTCAATTTTTACTATTTCCTTTCAACCGAACAGGGACATAAAGATTCTGTACTCTTAACATTTCACCTTTAAATGTCCTCCATTTCTCCTCCACATCTTTCCCATAAAACAAACTGTCCCAATTTACTCTTTTTAAATACTTTTGCATCTCCTCAAAGTTAGCCTTTCTCCAATCAAAAATCTCAACCCTAGGTCCAGTCTGACCCTCTCCATAATTATATTGAAGCTAATGATATTGTGATCACTGATCCCGAACTGTTCCCCAACGCATACCTCTGCCACCTGACCCGTCTCATTTCCTAACAGGAGGTCCAGCACCGCCTCTTCTCTAGTAGGTACTTCTATGTATTGCTGCAAAAAAACTATCCTGCACACATTTTACAAACTCCAAACCATCCAGCCCATTTACAGAATGTGTTTCCCAGTCTATGTGTGGAAAATTGAAATCTCCCACAATCACTACCTTGTGCTTACTACTAATATCTGCAATCTCCTTACATATTTGCACTTCCAATTCTCGATCCCCATTTGGCGGTCTATAATACACCCCTATAAGTGTTGCTACCCCTTTCCCATTTCTCGGGTCCACCCAAATAGCCCTCTAATCTATCCTGCCAAATCACCGCTGTAATAGCTTCCCTGACAAGCAATGCAACACCTCCACCTCTTGCCCCTCCAATTCTATCACACCTGAAGCAACGAAATCCTGGAATATTTAGTTTCCAATCACAGCCCTCCTGCAACCATGTTTCACTGATCGCCACAACATCATACTTCCAGGTGTGAATCCAGGCTCTAAGTTCATCCACCTTTCTTACAATGCTCCTAGCACTAAAATATACACATTTAAGAAACTCACCGCCTCTTATTCTCTGTTTATTGTCTTTTTCTTCTCTCTCCCCTACATTTTGGGTCAGAGTGCTACCATTCTCTTCCTCCTGCCTCACACGCTGACTGCTAGCTTTCCCAATTTGAGTCCCTCCCCCAAACCATACCAGTTTAAAGTCTCCCCAGTAGCTTTTGCAAATCTCCCCGCCAGGATATTGGTCCCCCTCGAGTTCAAGTGCAACCCGTCCCTTCTGTACAGGTCGCACCTTCCCCAAAAGAGGTCCCAATGATCCACAAACTTGAATCCATACCCACTGCACCAGTCCCTCATCCACTCATTTATCCTCCACCTCGCTCCATTCCTACTCTCACTATCGCGTGGCACAGGCAGTAATCCTGAGATTGTTACCTTTGCAGTCCTTCTCCTTAACTCTCTACCTAACCCCCTAAATTCTTCTTTCAGGACCTCTTCTCTTTTTTTTACCTATGTCGTTGGTACCTATATGTACCACAACCTCAGGCTCCTCTCCCTCCCATTTCAGGATTTCTTGGACACGTTCAGACACATCCCTGACCCTGGCACCAGGGAGGCAAACTACCATCCGGGTCTCCTGTCTGCGTCCAGAATCGCCTATCCGACCCCCTGACTATAGAGTCCCCTATTACAATTGCCCTCCTCTTCTTTTCCTTACCCTTCTGAGCAACAGGACCGGTCTTTGTGCCAGAGGCCCGGCCGCTGTCGCTGCCCCCAGGTAGGCTGTCTCCCCCACCCTTACTCAAACATGAGTACTTATTTTCAAGGTGTACAGCCACCGGGGTACTCACCAGTCCCTGCCTCTGCCAGTTGCCCTTCCTAACTGTGACCCAGTTTTCTGTCTCCCGTGGTCTTGGAGTGACCACCTCCCTGTAACTCCTTTCTATGACCTCCTCGCTCTCCCTGAGCAGACAGACGTCATCGAGTTGCTGTTCCAGGTTCCTAACACGGTCCCTTAGGAGCCCCATCTCGACGCACCTGGCGCAGATGTGTACGTCTGGAGGGCACTCAGACTCCACTCACCCCCCCCCCCCCTCTCCACTCTCCCTCTCTCTCTGTCTCTCTCTGACAGAAGCAATTCTGTTCCTCAGACGTTATTAATACATTTTAGGTATGTACTTTTCTAGCAAACTTAACTACCTAGGCATATACTTTTAATTTCTATTGCACATGAGATTTATTTTGTTATAATTTAGCTGTTTAGCTCAGACCTGTGGCCTTGGTTTAATACATTTTGGAGTAATGCTTTTATAATTTTTACTTAATTCAATTGAATTTTAATTTTGTCCTGGTCCTTTCTGTCATTTTGTTTTCTTTTAGCATAATGAATTATGGTTTTTATTTCAAGAATAAACATTTATAAAAAAGCCACAATAGCACAGCTACAACCTTTAGACTCAAAACTTTATGGACATGGGTTGAAAAGGCAGCCTGATGATTCCTGTGGTTCTTATGAAATGTCAACTTGTGTAATGTCATCACAGCAGATTTAGAATTATTTTACCGAGGGGTCGGGTCGGATGTTTTTGGAACGACTCCACAGCCCCGTTTATTCCACTCCCCTGTGTGTTTATAACATTATTTACCCCAGTTCGGGTTTATTCTGCTCCCCTGTGTGTTTATAACATTATTTACACCAGTTTTACCCCAGACCGGGTTTATTCTGCTCCCCTCTGTGTTTATAACATTATTCACCTCGGTTTTACCGCAGACCCGATTTATTCAAGATTCAAGAGAGTTTATTGTCACGTGTCCCAGAGAGGACAATGAAATTCTTGCTTTGCTTCAGCACAACAAAATATAGACGGCATGAATACAGAACAGATCAGGGTGTCCATATACCATTGTATATATACACACATCAATAAATAAAACAGATAAAGTGCAAATAAACTGATAATGGGCTATTAATGTTCAGAGTTTTTTTGAGTTGAGTTCAATAGCCTGATGGCTGTGGGGCTGTTTGTGTATTTTGTTCCCCTGTGTGTTTATAACATTATTTACCACAGTTTTACCCCAGACCGGGTTTATTCCGATCCCCTGTGTGTTTATAACATTATTTACTGTATTATAACATTATTTACTGTCATTGTATGTCATGTTGTTACTTGTGGGCGGAGCACCAAGGCAAATTCCTTGTATGTGAATAATTTGCCAATAAACTTACTTATTACCCCAGATTTACCCCAGACCGGGTGTATTTTGCTCCCCTGTGTGTTTATAACATTATTTACCCCAGATTTACTGGGTTTATTCCCCCAGACATGTTGTTTATTTGGTGATTTATTGACTATTTACAGAGAGGGAGGGGGGGGGGGGTTAAGAGCCAGAGAGAGGGAGATAGATGTTTATAACGTGTTTTATCTCAGGACGCTGCTCCAGACGGCGAGTTTATATTATTGACCCCAGTTTTATTCCCCCAGACGTGTAGTTTATGTGGAGATTGACCTCTGCTCTCTCTCTCCCCCAGATTTACCGGGTTTATTTATTTCGCTGATTCCGCTGCTGATTTATTTATTTATTTATTTATAACCTCGGTTATTGACCTGAGTGAATAAGACAGAGGGTGGAGGCTGGTTTATTTATAACCAGTCTTTTCACACACACACACACACACACACACACACACACACACACACACACACACACACACACACACACACACACACACACACACACACACACACACACACACACACACACACACACGCACAGCCGCACACACACACACACACACACACACACACACACACACACACACACGCACTCACTCACTCACACACACACACACACACACACACACACACACACACACATGTACTAGACTACACTATATTAACAATATTGACCCCCCACACACATGTACTACACTACACTACATTAACAATATTGACCACACACACACGTGTACTACACTACACTACACTAACAATATTGACCCCACACACGTGTACTACACTACACTACACTAACAATATTGACCACACACAAACACAGTGTTCTGTACTGTACTATATATATATATATATATTGACCCCACACACACACAGTGTTCTGTACTGGACTGTACTACACGTGCACTATACTACACTACACTATAACGATATATATTTACATTATTAACAATATTGACCCCACACACTCACGTGTACTACACTACACTACACTACACTGTAACTATATATTTATATTTATTGACCACAGACACACACATTTCCCGCTGATTTACAACATTATTTATGTGGTCATTGACCTCACACACACATGAACTGTACTGTATATATATATATATATATATATCCACCATTTTGACCCCACACACACACACGTGTTCTAGACTATACTATACGTGTATACACTACACTGTAACTGTTCTGTACTGTACTACACTGTAACTATAACTATATATTTACACTAGACTAAACTACAAAGACATTTCCCGCTCATTTACACCATTCTTTACCTCAGCTCCGTCCATCTAGTTTATTGACCACACACAGTGTTCTGTACTGCACCACACGTGTACTACTGTACTGTAACTGCACTATATATGACTACACTATAACTGTACTTTACTACACTACACTACACTACACTAAACTATATATGACTACACTATAACTGTTCTGTACTGTACTACACTACACTAAACTACACTACACTACACTACACTATATATCTACACTACACTAGACAAAGACAATTCCTGCTGATTTACAACATTATTTACCTCAGTAATTTCTCCATTCTGTACATTATATGGTGATATTGACCCATATTGACCCCACACACACACAGTGTTCTACACTAAACTACACTACACTATATATGACTACACTACACTATAACTATATTTACACTAGACAGACATTTCCCGCTGATTTACAACATTATTTACCTCACTAATTTCTCCATCATGTTGACCACACGTGTACTACACTACTGTAACTGTTCTCTACTGTACTAGACTGTAACTACAACTATATAACTATATCTACACTACACTATACGTGTACCACACTACTGTAACTGTTCTGTACTGTACTACACTGTAACTACAACTATATAACTATATCTACACTAGACTAAACTACACAATAGTTCCCGCTGATTTACAACATTATTTACCTCACTAATTTCTCCACAAACACAGTGTTCTGTACTAGACTACACTACACTGTAACTATATTTACACTATACTAGACATTATTTACCTCAGCCCTGTGTGTGTGTGTGGTCTACACTAGACTGTAGCTGTACTATATTGACCACACACACAGTGTTCTGTACTGTACTACACTAGACCACACTACACTATATCTACACTACACTATATTTATACTATAACCACAACTACAACTACACGATATCTAGACGATATTATTTACCTCAGCTCTGTCCGTCTAGTTACAGTGTAGTGTATTGACCAGTTACACACACATAGTGTTCTGTAATCACACCACACTAGACCACACTTCATTGTATCTGTATTGTACTATATATTAACACTACACTACACTAGACCACACTATAACTATATAGCTATACTACACTACACTACCCTACACTACATATTTACACTACACTACATATTTACACTACACTACCCTACACTACATATTTACACTACACTACATATTTACACTACACTACACTACACTACATATTTACACTACACTACATATTTACACTACACTACACTACTATATATTTACACTACACTATATATTTACACTACACTACACTACACTACATATTTACACTACACTACACTACACTACAGTACACTATATATTTACACTACACTACACTACACTACACTGTACTATATATTTACACTACATTACACTACACTACACTGTACTATATATTTACACTATACTACACTACACTATATATTTACATTACACTACACTACACTGTACTATATATTTACACTACACTACACTACACTGTACTATATATTTACACTACACTACACTACACTGTACTATATATTTACACTACACTACACTACACTACACTGTACTATATATTTACACTATACTACACTACACTGTACTATATATTTACACTACACTTCACTACACTACACTGTACTATATATTTACACTACACTACACTACACTGTACTATATATTTACACTACACTACACTGTACTATATATTTACACTACACTACACTACACTGTACTATATATTTACACTACACTACACTGTACTATATAATTACACTACACTACACTACACTGTACTATATTTTTACACTACACTACACTACACTGTACTATATATTTACACTACACTTCCCACACTACACTGTACTATATATTTACACTACACTGTACTATATATTTACACTACACTACACTACACTGTACTATATATTTACACTACACTACACTACAACTACAACTATATATTTACAACTACACTACATCAACTACACTAAACTACACTACACTACACTATAACTACAACTATATATTTGCACTACACTACACTACACTACACTAAACTACAACTACAACTATATATTTACACTACAACTATATATCTACACTACACTACACTATATATTTACACTAAACTACACTATATTTACACTACAACTACAACAACTACAACTATATATTTACACTACATTGACTACACTATAACTACACTAGACTACACTAAACTACAACTATATATTTACACTACACTACACTACACTACAATGTACTACACTACACTACACTGTACTACACTACACTACACTAAACTACACTACACTACACTGTACTACACTACACTACACTACACTGTACTACACTACACTACACTACACTGTACTACACTACACTACACTACACTGTACTACACTACACTAAACTACACTACACTACACTACAATACACTGTACTACACTACACTACACTACACTGTACTACACTACACTACACTAAACTACACTACACTACACTACAATACACTGTACTACACTACACTACACTACACTGTACTACATTACACTGCACTACACTACACTACGCTACACTGCACTACACTACACTACGCTACACTGTACTACACTACACTACACTACACTGTTCTACACTACACTACACTAAACTACACTACACTGTACTACACTACACTGTACTACACTACACTACACTGTACTACACTACACTACATTACACTGTACTACACTACACTACATTACACTGTACTACACTACAATGTACTACACTGTACTACACTACACTGTACTACACTACACTACACTGTACTACACTACACTACATTACACTGTACTACACTACACTACATTACACTGTACTACACTACAATGTACTACACTACACTACACTATACTACACTGTACTACACTACACTGTAATACACTACACTACACTAACACTGTAATACACTACACTACACTGTACTACACTACACTACACTGTACTACACTACACTGTACTACACTACACTGTACTACACTACACTGTACTACACTACACTACACTGTACTACACGACACTACTCTAAACTACAACAACTACAACTATATATTTACACTACACTAGTCTACACTAAACTACACTATAACTACAACTATATATTTACACTAAAACTACACTATATTTACACTATAACTACAACAACTACAACTATATATTTACACTACATTGACTACACTAAACTACAACTATATTTTTACACTACACTGTACTACACTACACTACACTGTACTACACTACACTGTACTATACTACACTACACCACACTGTACTACACTACACTGTACTACACTACACTACACTGTACTACACTACAATACACTACACTACACTGTACTACACTACACTACACTACACTGTACTACACTACACTACACTACACTGTACTACACTACACCACACTACACTGTACTACACCACACTACACTGTACTACACTACACTACATTACACTACACTACACTACACTGTACTACACTACACTACACTGTACAACACTACACTGTACTACACTACACTACACTACACTGTACTACACTACACTACACTGTACTACACTACACTACACTACACTGTACTACACTACAATACACTGTACTACACTACACTACACTACACTGTACTACACCACACTACACTGTACTACACTACACTACATTACACTACACTACACTACACTGTACTACACTACACTACACTGTACTACACTAAACTACACTGCATTACACTACACTGTACTACACTACACTACACTGTACTACACTACACTGTACTACACTGTACTACACTACACTGTACTACACTACAATACACTACACTACACTGTACTACACTACACTACACTGTACTACTCTACATTACACTACACTACACTACACTGTACTACACTACACTACACTGTACTACACTACACTACACTGCATTACACTACACTGTACTACACTACACTACACTGTACTACACTACACTGTACTACACTACACTACACTGTACTGTACTACACTACACTACACTGTACTACACTACACTACATTACACTACACTACACTGTACTACACTACACTACACTCATTACACTACACTGTACTACACTACACTGTACTACACTACACTGTACTACACTACAATACACTACACTACACTGTACTACACTACACTACACTGTACTACTCTACATTACACTACACTACACTACACTACACTACACTACACTACACTACACTGTACTACACTACACTACACTGTACTGTACTACACTACACTACACTGTACTACACTACACTACATTACACTACACTACACTGTACTACACTACACTACACTCATTACACTACACTGTACTACACTACACTGTACTACACTACACTACACTACACTACACTGTACTACAACTACAACTATATATTTACACTACATTGACTACACTATACTACAACTATATATTTACACTACACTACACTACACTGTACTACACTACACTACACTGTACTACACTACACTACACTACACTGTACTACACTACACTACACTGTACTACACTACACTGTACTACACTACACTACACTAAACTACAACAACTACAACTATATATTTACACTACACTAGACTACACTAAACTACACTATAACTACAACTATATATTTACACTACATTGACTACACTAAACTACAACTATATATTTACACTACACTACACTACACTGTACTACACTACACTGTACTACACTACACTACACTACACTGTACTACACTACACTGTACTACACTACACTAAACTACAACAACTACAACTATGGCAGGTGGACTCCCTCCCGGAGGAGATGAGGTCTTTCACGTGGAGTACCACACACCTCCTCTACCTGGGAGTCTACCTGAGTCCCGGTGCGGAGACCTGGCTGGTGAACTGGCAGGAGCTGGAGGTGAAAGTCGTCACCCGGCTGGGGCGCTTGGCGGGTCTCCTCAGAGTGCTTTCGTACCGGGGCAGGGTGTTGGTCATTAACCAACTCGTGGCCTCCATGCTCTGGTACAGATTGACCACATTGGTCCCATCAGCCACCTTTGCTGGGATCATCCAGAAGAAGTTGGTGGACTTTTTCTGGGGCAACGGAAAGCACTGGGTCTCTGCAGCGGTCCTGAGTCTCCCGATCGAGGAGGGCGGTCAGTCGCTGGTGTGCATTCGCACCAAGGTGGCGGCTCTCCGCCTCAGGACCTTGCAGAGATACCTGTACTCAGGGCATCCTCCCAGGTGGCACGTGCTGGCAACGCACTTTTTCCAACGGAGCCGCTGCCTTCAAGGAGGTACGCGGATCCCGATGGTGGAGGTCAACCGTGCGGTCCTGATGGGGATGCCTGGCTTCTACAGGGACTTGTTGAGAGTCTGGAACCTGGTTGCCATTGACCAGGCCCCACCTCCACCGGCGGAGGTGACGGCCCGGGCTTGAGAGCAGCCGGTCCCTGTCCCGCCCCATCGGGTGACCGGGGGGCTCAAACGTGTGGAGTACTGGTGGTTGAGCAAGCCCCCGCTCAGCCGGAAGTACTCATCGGACCAAGGCGCCGTAATCCATCCCGGGAGCCGGTCCCACACAATTTGAGCCGCCTTTCCTCGACACCATTCGTCTCCCTCCGAGACGCAGGGAGGCGTGTCCTGTACAGGCTCCTCCTCCACACCCTGCACTTCCTCGCCCTGGTCCACCGTCCGGACACCAAATGGCGGTCGGTGTTCCCTTCCGGTCGCGAGGGGGGCCCCCGGTGGGGGTCCCTCTACGCAGGGATTCTCCCCCTCTACATTGGGGACCTGGGGTGGAGGGTATTGCACCGAGGTGTTCCCTGCAACCTGTTTCTCTCGCGGTTCACAGACTCGCCAGCCGCCTGCCACATTTGCGGGCTGGAAGAGTCTGTGTACCACGTGTACATGGAGTGCGTGAGGCTGCAGCCACTGTTTGAATATCTAAAGGGGCTGCTCCTTGCCTTCTGGCTGCATTTTCCACCCACCATCCTCATCTTTGGACACCCTGTGCGTAGGGGAGAGGGTAGGGCTGAAGATGTGCTGGTTGGGTTGCTCCTGGGCCTGGCCAAGCTGGCCATCCGCGAGTCACGGCGCCAGACGGTGGAGGGCTCTACCCGAGCCGGCTGCCTGCCCCTTTTCCGGGGATACGTCCGTGCCCGGGTGCGGATGGAAAGGGAATACGCCCTGTCTACGGGCACCCTGAGGGAGTTCCGCGACCGCTGGGCACCGAGGGAGGTTGAATGTATCCTTGACAAGGATTGTAATATAGTTGTTTAGCAGTTGATTAGCATAATTGTTGATCTTGCATTATGGTGGTGTTTTGTTTTATTGTATTGTAAATACAATTTTAATATTTGAATAAATATTTTTGATTAAAAAAAAACAAAAACAAAAAAAAAACACTGCACTGCACTACACTACACTGTACTACACTACACTACACTACACTAAACTACAACAACTACAACTATATATTTACACTACCCTAGACTACACTAAACTACACTATAACTACAACTATATATTTACACTAAAACTACACTATATTTACACTACAACTACAACAACTACAACTATATATTTACACTACATTGACTACACTAAACTACAACTATATATTTACACTACACTACACTACAACAACTACAACTACAACAACTACAACTACATATTTACAACTACACGATATCGAGACAATATTATTTACCTCAGCATTGTCCGTCCGCAGCGACGTCACCAACCGCCGCTTCTTCTCCGCCGCCATTTTGATGCGGTCGATGGGGCGGGCGGAAGGACGGCCATCTTGGTGAGGTCGTCAGCCGGCGGCCATCTCGGTGAGGTCGTCAGCCGGCGGCCATCTCGGTGAGGGGGTTGTGTTCAAGAAGGAACTGCAGATGCTGGAAAATGGAAGGTTGTTTCAGCCCCGAGACGATCCACAGAAGCTGCTGCTGCTGCTGCTGCACCCGCACCGTGTAAATCAAAGATCCTATAGCGGAACTCTGCTATAGGATCTTTGGTCTAAATATGGGGTTGACGGTGGCCATTTTGGTGAGGGCAGGTGAGGTCGGCGGCCATCTTGATGAGGGCAGGTGAGGTCGGCGGCCATCTTGGTGAGGGCAGATCATTCAGAGCAATGGTCAAGGGTGCAGGAGGAGCTGTAGCAATTTAACCACAATGATTCGTCTATTCTGACCTGTGGGCTGTTTCACTTCCTGTTTTTTATCTGACTCAATTTCACAATGTGTAAATAAACATCAGACGTGTGAAGGACAAAGACAACATCAAACTATTCCAAAACCTATTGAAACATGCAAAAGAGAATCAGGGGTGGATTATTTGTCACTTTGAGCCTGTTCAATCATTCAAAACATTCTCATATTCCAATTCTCTCCCGATAAATGTTGATGCATTTTATATCAAATAAATCTATCCCCTACTTAACAAGATTCAGTGACCTGCCATCTACCATTTTCTGTGGAGTGAATTTCAATGGCTCACCATATTCACAATGAAGAAATGTCTCAGCCCTAAATGTTTCACCCCTTATCTTGAGTCCAAAACCCCTTGTTCCAGATCCTACAGTCACTGGAAATATCTTTATGTATCGAGTCTGTCTAGCTCTGCTTTGAATGTTGTTTAATTTAGAGAGGTCATGTTTCACTCTTCCAGACTCCAGTGACTACTGGCTCAGTCAGCTCCTCCTCTCCTTACACATTAGTCCTGCCATTCCAGGAATCAGTCTGGTCAGCCTTGGCTGCATTACATGTGTGGCTGAAAAACCCTTTCTCCGGTAAGGAGAGCACAAAGACATGTTTGGAGAGACATGGGCCAGGGACAGCCAATTGTGATGGGGTCAGTTGGACATCTTGGTCAGCATGTGTGTGTTGGGTTGATGTGTCTATTTCCATGCTCTACAGCTCTATGACTCTCTGCTGCATCTGCGTATATTTGACAAGTAACTTAACTGACTGACATCACCTGGAAACCTCTTTGCATCCTCTTTGCTTCTCCTATTTACTCTCAGTTTCATGTCATCAAACTTAGAAACATTATGTTTGTTTCCTTGTCAATACCATTGATGAACATTGAAAATAACAGACTCAAGAACTGGCTTGATGCTGGATAATTCATCACCACCTGCCACCCTAACAAAGTCTCCTCTCTGTTTCCTGTCTGCCAAATAATTTTCAATTCATGCCTGTTTAATATTGCCTAATCCACATATTTAAAATTCAAAGGCCTTCTGAAAATTGGACACATCGACTTGTTCTCCCTGAAACAAACAAAAACAATCTGCTGGAGGGACTCCAGGTGTGGTCTCACTAGGGCCCTGTATAACTGCAGAAGGACCTCTTTGCTCCTATATTCGATTCCTCTTGTTATGAAGGCCAACAAGCCATTGGCTTTCTTCACTGCCTGCTGTACCTGCATGCTTACTTTCATAGACTGATGAACAAGGACCCCCAGATCCCGTTGTACTTCCCCTTTTCCCCCTTCCCATTTAGAAAGATGAGGTTCCATGTATCAACGCATCCAATGCATGTTTGAGCTCAGTAAATTCCCATTTTCCTTTGCCGAATAAGGTTTGACAAGATGTGTTTTACACTGACACAAACACTTTCAACAGAAGTGATGTCTGAACCCTGAGTAGAAGAGGAAGAGGAAGGTCCTGTAGTTTCATAAGACACAGCGCGAGACTGGGGAAGTCAGTGTGTCACCGTGCTTGGAGCTTTGCTGCCCAGTCTCTGGACTCGTTCACCATCAGTCTCTTCCCACAAGGTAGGCGACCTTACTACAGGTTCACTTCAGGTAAAGGTGTGGTTTAATTGGGATCTAGAAACGGAACTCCGTGTTCAATACTTTCTTTTTTTAATTTATTCATTTTTTAAATATAATTTTATTTATTAGTAGTGTACATTACAATAATATATGCAAAAATAACATAATACATTTCCTGTACCACTTTATATTTTAAACTTTGAAAAGAAGAAAAGTAAAGAGAGTTAAATAGGATAGTAAGTGTGTGAAAGAGTGATCAAAAGAGACCCTTAGACATGAAAAGTTCGAAAAAGAGTTAAGAAGCAAGCCATAGAAAAATAAAAAGAGAAAAATAAAACAGAAGATATATTAAAAGTTTTTTAAAAAGAGCTAAAAGGGATAAACCAACTTTGTATTTTTCCTCCCCCCTCACCAGGTCCTGAAACCATTTATTTTCAGAATTCTGTTGCACCTTATACTTGTAGTAAGTCGATAAATGGAGACCAAAGCTTTTGGAAATGGTCTGGTTTGCCTGCTAGAAGGAATCTCATATCTTCCAGGTGTAACGTTTCGAACATATTTGAAATCCACATATTTATTGTTGGTGTTGGGGCGTTTTTCCAGAATTTAAGTATGTGTTTTTTTCCCATTATTAAACCGTAATTAAGTCGGCTCTTTTGGGACACAGTTAGCTCAGGGCTGCCTTCCAAAAATAATCAATTCTGCGTTAGGTTTCAGTTTTATTTGAAATAATTTTGTAAATATTTCAAAGATTTCATTCCAAAATATTTGGATTTTTCTACAAAAAACAAAGGAATGTGCTATAGTTGCTTCATGGGATAGACATTTATCACAGATGGGGGAGACATTTGGAAACAGTTTACTTATTTTAGTTTTTGAGTAATATAGTCTATGTAAGGTTTTATATTTCTAACGTGTGATATTCCACTCCTACAACCATTTATTAGGCTGTACCAGTCTGTTCTGCTTTAGATTTTACAAGGACATAGAAGCGTAATGAATAACGAAGAGAGACACAAAATGCTGGAGTAACTCAGCGGGACAGGCAGCATCTGGAGAGAAAGAATGGGTGATGTTTCGTGTCGAGATCCTTCTTCAGACCCAGACTTCTTTGACCCGAAACGTCACCCATTCCTTCTCTCCAGAGATGCTGCCTGTCCCGCCCAGTTACACCCGCCCAGTTACTTGTCTATATTCGGTATAAAGCAGCATCTGCAGTTCCTTCCAACACAAAACTTTATTAATGTATTTCTGTCTCCATTATTTCCACTAGAAACTTAATGAAGCTAAATGATCAGCATCTGCCATTTTACCCATTTGGGCTTTCTGGGCAATCTAATGTATCACTGCTCATGTGGATTTTATTTTTCCCATTTCACCGGCAATCCTCTGGGACTGATTGAGGATGTTCAACGTCCTCGCCGTTCTGTTGCCCGCTCGCTCAATTAATTGACTGACTAGTGAGGTACAAATGAGTTAAAACCATTCTACCGAGAAGCAGGAAGGAAGTGGGTCAAGAATGAAACTGTCGACGTACAGATGAGTCGTTTCAGTCAAGGCAAAGCGACAGAATGTGGTAGTGAAATCCCAGATGACAGCAGTAACAATATTCCAGTGGCAGATTCCACAGAGGAATGGTCCTTCCCCGTGTAATTGTGTGCGGTTAATTCTCAAATGGTCCTGGCCCAGGGTTTTCAAAGTGGCTGTGTTCAATACAACACTTGCCAACTAGCTATTCACTGCAGCATTTCCTTTGCAAATGATTTAGTGCCCCTGTTCCGTGCAAGATCACACGACCATCAAACATTCTTCAGTATGATTTTACAGATCATCACCACTTCAAATGGTGACATTTGTTTTAGAGAAATGCAAGGTGGTTATGTGGGTTATTCTCAGAGGCTGTGAAGGTCTTGGTGCACTCTGTGATGTTGAACTTGGAGAACACTGCAAGATGGTTATGTGGGTTATTCACAGAGGCTGTGAAGGTCTTGGTGCACTCTGTGAGGTTGAACTTGGAGAACACTGCAAGGTGGTTATGTGGGTTATTTACAGAGGCTGTGAAGGTCTTGGTGCACTCTGTGATGTTGAACTTGGAGAACACTGCAAGATGCAGGAACTATTTGGATGCTAATGAAAATATTGGCTGCAGGTTCCTCCTTGAGTGAAAATAAAAGCTCGGGAGAAAATTTACATTCAATGTTGTACTAAGTTTGAAAATAATGTATGATCCTGATTCTCAAATGCACCTCATTTGTAACCCCCTAAACCCACCGTGATCTGATACATTTGGATATAGATTTAAACTGCTATAATGGTATATGGACATATAATGGTATATGGACACACTGATCTGTTTTGTTGTCAATGCCTACTATGTTCCGTTGTGCTGAAGCAAAGCAAGAATTTCATTGTCCTATCAGGAACACATGACAATAAACTCACTTGAACTTGAAGTTGAGCTAAAGCTCTAACACAGCTGCAAGGCATGAATATTGACCATGTTCCCTTCCTTACAAAACAGCAGATTCCCTCGTTTGCCATTATCTTAGACATTTGCCACCCACTAATAGCATTTAATATAAGGAGGTTCCAAGTCTAAACGTATCCAATGTATTTGTGACCTCAGGAAATTCCCGATTTGTTTTGTCCGAATTAGCTTTTACAAGATGATTTTTAATCTGACGCAAACATTATCAACACAACCCAACCAGCGCCCTCTGAGACAGAGAATTCCACAGACTCACAACTCTCTGTGAGAAAAAGTGTTTCCTCGTCTCCGTTTCCTAGTCAATCTAAATTGAATACTTTTGTTACCCGTTTCGCCGGCAACGTCCTGGGACCGTTTGAGAATATTGAATGTCCCTTGCCATTGTGTTGCCTTCTCTGTTCATTAACTCACTTGCGAGGTCTGATTTAGTTGAGAACATTTTACCAGTGGTCGGAGGTAATTGAGTCAAACATTAAAAATGCGGAGTACAGATGAATGATTTGGGACAAGGCAAGCCGATAGCGGTTGAATATGGCGGTGAAATCCCAGATTACTGAAGTGACAATATTCCAGCAGCAGAATCCACCAAGTGAATGTATTTTCCCCGTGTAATTGTGTGTGGCCAATTCTAAAATGCCCCAGGGTCAGGAGTTTCAAACTGGCTGTACTCAATACAACATTTGCCAACTACCAATTTACTGATCCTTAGTCTAAAACTGCACCTTGTTTCCAAACAGAGAATGTACAAAATGAGGCCGAGGTCTCTCTGCAACAGTTTGCCTGCAGGTTTGATGTTCAGTTTCTTTGTTTTCCTGCTTCGACCAGTTTCCACACAGAGTAAGTACTTTCTCTTTACCGGTCACAATCACCTTGCATTAATTATCATTGTCCGTGTAAACCATCACCCTATTGTCAATCTCACTTTCCTCTCCACATCCCTGAATGTGTTGCTGCCTCACAAATCCACACCATCCTTGCTGGACCTCCATTCCACATCCCTGTATGTGTTGCTGCCTCACAAATCCACACCATCCTTGCTGGACCTCCATTCCACATCCCTGAATGTGTTGCTGCCTCACAAATCCACACCATCCTTGCTGGACCTCCATTCCACATCCCTGAATGTGTTGCTGCCTCACAAAACCACCCCATCCTTGCTGGACCTCCATTCCACATCCCTGAATGTGTTGCTGCTTCTGAAGAAGGGTTTCGGCCCGAAACGTCGCCTATTTCCTTCGCTCCATAGATGCTGCTGCACCCGCTGAGTTTCCCCAGCAATTTTGTGTACCCTGGATGTGTTGTTGCCTCACAAATCCACTCCATCCTTGCTGGACCTCCATTCCACATCCCTGTATGTGTTGCTCCCTCACAAATCCACCCCATCCTTGCTGGATCCTCGACTTCCTCATTCACAGACCACAGTCTGTTCGTATTGGTGGAAATGTGTCAGCCTCGATAACAATCAGCACGGGAGCACCTCAAGGCTGCGTGCTCAGCCCCCTGCTGTACTCACTCTATACTCATGACTGCGTAGCCGGTCGCAGTGCGAACTCCATCATCAAGTTCGCCGACAACACCACTATGGCGGACGTATCACTGATGGGGATGAGTCAGAGTATAGAAGAGAGATCGAGCAACTGTCCATATGGTGCCAGCACAATAACCTGGCCCTTAACACCAGCAAAACCAAGGAAATGATTGTGGACTTTGGAAGGGGTAGGATGGGGACCCACAGTCCCGTTTATATCAATGGGTCGATGGTTGAAAGGGTCAAGAGCTTCAAATTTCTGGGCGTGCATTTGGAAAGTGGTGAAATCATTGGACAAAGTCAGCATGGATTTACAAAAGGTAAATCATGTCTGACGAATCTTATAGAATTTTTCGAGGATGTAACTAGTAGCGTAGATAGGGGAGAACCAGTGGATGTGGTGTATCTGGGCTTCCAGAAGGCTTTCGACAAGGTCCCACATAAGAGATTAGTTTACAAACTTAAAGCACACGGCATTGGGGTTTCAGTATTGATGTGGATAGAGAACTGGCTGGCAAACAGGAAGCAAAGAGTAGGAGTAAACGGGTCCTTTTCACAATGGCAGGCAGTGACTAGTGGGGTACCGCAAGGCTCAGTGCTGGGACCCCAGCTATTTACAATATATATTAATGATCTGGATGAGGGAATTGAAGGCACTATCTCCAAGTTTGCGGATGACACTAAGCTGGGGGGCAGTGTTAGCTGTGAGGAGGATGCTAGGAGACTGCAAGGTGACTTGGATAGGCTGGGTGAGTGGGCAAATGTTTGGCAGATGCAGTGTAATGTGGATAAATGTGAGGTTATCCATTTTGGTGGCAAAAACAGGAAAGCAGACTATTATCTAAATGGTGGCCGACTAGGAAAAGGGGTGATGCAGCGAGACCTGGGTGTCATGGTACACCAGTCATTGAAAGTGGGCATGCAGGTGCAGCTGGCAGTGAAGAAAGCGAATGGTATGTTAGCTTTCATAGCAAAAGGATTTGAGTATAGGAGCAGGGAGGTTCTACTGCAGTTGTACAGGGTCTTGGTGAGACCACACCTGGAGTATTGCGTACAGTTTTGGTCTCCAAATCTGAGGAAGGACATTATTGCCATAGAGGGAGTGCAGAGAAGGTTCACCAGGCTGATTCCTGGGATGTCAGGACTGTCTTATGAAGAAAGACTGGATAGACTTGGTTTATACTCTCTAGAATTTAGGAGATTGAGAGGGGATCTTATAGAAACTTACACAATTCTTAAGGGGTTGGACAGGCTAGATGCAGGAAGATTGCTCCCGATGTTGGGGAAGTCCAGGACAAGGGGTCACAGCTTAAGGATAAGGGGGAAATCCTTTAAAACCGAGAGGAGAAGAACTTTTTTTCACACAGAGAGTGGTGAATCTCTGGAACTCCCTGCCACAGAGGGTAGTCGAGGCCAGTTCATTGGCTATATTTAAGAGGGAGTTAGATGTGGCCCTTGTGGCTAAGGGGATCAGAGGGTATGGAGAGAAGGCAGGTACGGGATACTGAGTTGGATGATCAGCCATGATCATATTGAATGGCGGTGCAGGCTCGAAGGGCCGAATGGCCTACTCCTGCACCTAATTTCTATGTTTCTATGTTTCTATGTTTCCAAAGATCTCTCCTGGTCCCAGAACACTGATGCAATTATAAAGAATGCTCATCAGCTCCTCTACTCCCTGAGAAGATTACGGAGAGTCGGTATGTCAAGGAGGACTCTCTCTAACTTCTACAAGTGCACAGTCGAGAGCATGCTTACCGGTTGCATCGTGGCTTGGTTCGGCAACTTGAGCGTCCAGAAGCAGAAAAGACTACAAAAAGTAGTAAACACTGCACAGTCCATCATCGGCTCTGACCTCCCCACCATCGGGGGGATTTATCGCTGTCGCTGCCTCAAAAAGTCTGGCAGTATCATTAAAGACCCACACCATCCTGGCCACACACTCATCTCTCCACTGCCATCAGGTAGAACGTACAGGAGCCTGAAATCTGCAACATCCAGGATCAGTAATGGCACCTTCCCCACAGCCATCAGACTATTAAACACAACTTCAAACAAACTCTGAACTATACCAGCCTATTGCACTATCTGTTTATTTATGTGTGTATATATAAATATTCTATGGTATATGGACACACTGATCTGTTCTGTATTGATGCCTACAATATTCTGTTGTGTTGCAGCAAGCAAGAATGTCATTATCCTATCTGGGGCTTGACTTGTATAAACCACTGCTCACTCTGAATCTCATTGATCTGTTCTGTATTGATGCCTACAATATTCTGTTGTGCTGCAGCAAGCAAGAATGTCATTGTCCTATCTGGGACTTGACGTACACACCACTACTCACTCTGAATCTCATTGATCTGTTTTTCACAGTTGAGGCAAGTACACAGAAACCTCTGCTGGGCAGTGACGTTACATTCAGCTGCACCATCTCCAGACTCTCAGATACAGTCAGTCTTCACTGGAGACCGATGGACTCATCCCAGAAGAACAGGAGCAACACTGATCAGATCCTCCTGGATAACACGGTCTATCTGATGGTTCGACACGTTATAGTGGAGGATGGGAAGCTGTATGTGTGTGATGTGCAGGAAAACGGAAACATTCTTCACACAAGTAACGCAGGTTTTACTGTAAAGAACGGTAAGTGTGCACACCTCCCATTGGATATAGAAACATAGAAAATAGGTGCAGGAGGAGGCCATTCGGCCCTTCGAGCCAGCACCGCCATTCATTGTGAACATGGCTGATCGTCCCCAAGCAATAACCCGTGCCTGCCTTCTCCCCATATCCCTTGACTCCACAGGAACTGATCCTGAATCTATTGAACATTGGAAAATGATCACCAATGCATCCAATATTTCTAGAGCCACCTCCCTGAGGACCCTGGGATGTAGACCATCAGGCCCAGGGGATGTATTATCCTTCAGTCCCATTAGCCTACCCAATACCATTTGTCGCCTAATGAAAATTTATTTCAATTCCTCTACCCCCTTGGATCTTCTGTCCCCCAGTACACCTGGGAGAGTGTTTGTGTCTTCCTTAGTAAAGACAGATCCGAAGTGCCTGTTCAACTCTTCTGCCATTTCCTTGTTGCCCATAATAATTTCACCTGCGTCTGCCTTCAAGGGACCCACATTTGACTTTGCTACTCTTTTCCCCTTAACATATCTAAAGAAGCTTTTACTGTCCTTCTTTATATTCCAGGCCAGCTTCCCCTCGAACTTCATCTTTTCTGCCCGTATTGCCCGTTTTGTTTCCTTCTGTTGTTCTATGAAAGTTTCCCAATCCTCTGGCTTCCGGCTACTCTTTGCTGTGTTATACATCTTTCCTTTTAGTTTTATTCTATCCCTAACTTCTTTTGTCAGCCACGGTTGCCTCCTACTCCCCTTAGAATCTTTCTTCCTTTTTGGAATGAAATGATCCTGCGTCTTCCGGATTATGCCCAGAAATTCCTGCCATTGCTGTTCCACCGTCATTCCTGCTAGGATCCCTTTCCAGTCTACCTTGGCCAGCTCCCCTCTCATGCCTTCATAGTCCCCTTTGTTCAACTGCATCACTGCCACTTCCGATTTAACCTTCTCCTTCTCAAATTGAGTAGACACTTGTATCACGGTGCTTCTTGTAATATTATATGTGCGCTCCGTGAAGAACTGTGGCAGTGCATGAGAAGCTGTATGTGTGTGATGTGTGGGAAAACGGAAACATTCTTCACACAAGTAACGGAGATTTTACTGTAGACAAGTGTAAGTGTAAACAGCTCCCATTGGATATCAAGTAGACACTTGTATCACGGTGCTTCTTGTAATATTATATGTGCGCTATGTGAAGAACTGTGGCAGTGACCAACAGCTCTCCAGAATAAAATGCTGCAATGATCAGGGAGAAGTTTCCAGAAAGTCTCTGTGTGGAGCAGCTGCCTGTTTGTCTCTGTGTGACAGACACACACAGCACAGGAGGGAGATGTCTTTCTGTAACCATTGTTCAGTAAAGTATTGTGTCAGTTTATCTTGTCATCAATGCCCCTGTACCTGAGACTGAGATACAGATACAGGACTCATCTTGCCATCAATGCTCCAGTATCTGAGACTGAGATACAGGACTCATCTTGCCATCAATGCTCCAGTATCTGAGACTGAGATACTGATACAGGGCTCATCTTGTCATCAATGCTCCAGTATCTGAGACTGAGATACTGATACAGGGCTCATCTTGCCATCAATGCTCCAGTATCTGAGACTGAGATACTGAGACAGGACTCATCTTGCCATCAATGCTCCAGTATCTGAGACTGAGATACTGATACAGGACTCACGTCAAAGTGTCAGATAGAAAGTGTAGTCACCAGCACTTGCTGCTCACACACACACTGGGGGTCCCGACACATACATCAACACTGAACTACAATCCATCCCCTCTCCCCACACTGACCTTTCTCTCCGAGTCTGGTGTTGCTTGAAGTGATTCGAGCTGCTGCAGACTCGGGCTTGGGATCAGCATTCAGCTGGGAGCAGGACCCGGGAACAGGGAAGGACAAGGAATCAATGGGTGTGAATGGGAGAGAGATGGTGGGAATAATGGGAATGTGCCGATCCACTTGAAGTGCCAACATGTCCGGGTCAGTCCCCGTGCAGGCATGCTCTGGGCTGCTTCTGTCCACAGCCTGAACCTGAACCCGAACCCGAACCTGAACCTGAACCTGAACCTGAACCTGAACCTAAACCCGAACCTGAACCCGAACCTGAACCCGAACCCGAACCTGAACCCGAACCTGAACCTGAACCTGAACCTGAACCTGAACCTGAACCTGAACCTGAACCACCTCCTGCAGACTGACAGAGCCATTCACCTCCCACACCGCTCTCGGGAGTCTCCGGGAGGTTTCATTCCATCCCGGGACATTCCCGGACAGTCCGGGTATGGGGGCCAACCTCATGTTGAAATGTAGAGTGGAATATCCAAACTTCACTGCAAGTTACTGCCGTACAGCACATTGTATTTTATAAAGATCTGATGAGTTTAGTGCGGCATTCATGAAAGATGTTACATTTGAAACTTGATCAGTTGAACAAAACACCAAAAATGTTTATAAGAATACGGTTGAGAATCTGTGTATGGCACAGTAACTGTAATACTGAAAGGAGTTATCCTCTGTCTCTCTGATACAGATTTATATTATGGGCTATACACACTTTACCGCTCCAGCACCGGTCACAGTGAATTTCACCTGGTTTGTTCTGGGAGTTATGGTCGTAACTATTCCAGTGCTCGGTGGACGTGGTCACCTCGTCACCTTGAACCGCAGAAATTAATAGCATCTGCAACACGTTCTCAGCCCACCATCATCAATGTCAATGGGACCAACTTCAGGAATCGACTGGAGACCTCAGGGAAACTCTACGATGGCAAGGATTTCAATGTGAGGATTGTCCCCGTTGTGTTTCAAGATGCCGGAGTTTACACCTGTTATCTGGAATCAAATATATTTTCCATCATTTATCTAATCACAGTGAAAGGTAGGAGTCAGAATTTTGCCACTGAGTTTACTGATGAACTTATTGTTTAAAATGTAAACAACCTGCTTGTTTCCACAGTCACAGCTGAGCCGTCTGATGCAGTGACTGAGGGAGACAACGTTACCCTGACCTGCTCCGTGTCTCACGACATTGGGTCAATGAGACTGGTTTGGATCAATGGCGATGGCAAACGTGTTGGAGAAAAGACACTGACTGGGAAAGATAAATCATTGAGTCTGGTTATTCAGAAAGCTGAGAGAGGCAGAGGGAACTGGAGATGTGTTTTGTTTCATCAAGACCTGCCCCGGCTTTTTGTCCCAAACTATCAGAAGCCCAGTGGTAAGTGATAAGGGTTTGTTCTTCATACTTAGAGTCATGATTGAGTTTTGATGTCGCTTATTGATCCTGACATTTGAGTGGAATATTTCTTCCAGTTTGAGTTGTCTAACTCTGTTATGATCAATGAATTCTCAAATTTCAAATAACACTTCATGAACACCACTTCCCCCCCTCCCTTCATTGTGCACGCATTTATCCCACCACCCAGTGATCCTATTCTCTTCCCTTCCTCTTGCAACTCATTTCCCACCCCTTCCAATTACAGAGTTTTCCTTTTATGTTCTTGCTCCACTTCCACCCATATCCCTCCCTCTGTTACTGATCTGACTGTAGATCAGTCAGTATTAGTTGACCTGATTTATGTCATGTTTTACTGCATGCCCCTGTGTACTCAAACACTCATCTGGTTGAACCAGGATTTATATAAAGGACTTCAAGATTATGTAAAAGGAAACACGATAGAAATGAAACAGAAATGGGAATTGGAAATGAATATTACTATTACTGATGAAATGTGGAACAGACATGTCTTTTGTTCATACGTTAACAAACAGCCCCGCCTGGAGGGAGTTTGAATGGAAAACTAGAATGAGAGTATTTCAGACCCCTCTTATGTTAGCAAGGTACAGCAACACCTCAGATTTATGCTGGAGACATTGCGGGAAGATTGGTGATCATACCCATATTTTGGGGGATTGTCCCAAATTGTATCAATATTGGAGAGATATTCAGGAGGAGATCAAGCTAATCTTGGGGGTGGATCTACCTCTGGACCCGGCATGCTTCATACTAGGAGAGACTCCAGAAAATATAGATACTAAAACATAGAAACATAGAAAATAGGTGCAGGAGTAGAGACCATTCGGCCCTTCGAGCCTGCACCGCCATTCAATATGATCATGGCTGATCAGCCAACTCAGTATCCCATCCCTGCCTTCTCTCCATACCCCCTGATCCCTTTAGCCACAAGGGCCACATCTAACTCCCTCTTAAATATAGCCAATGAACTGTGGCCTCAACTACCTTCTGTGGCAGAGAAGATTCACCACTCTGTGTTACAAATGATTTTCTCATCTCGGTCCTAAAAGACTTCCCTCTTATCCTTAAACTGTGACCCCTAGTTCTGGACTTCCCCAGCATCGGGAATAATCTTTCTGCATCTAGCTTGTCCAACCGCTTAAGAATTTTGTACGTTTCTATAAGATCCCCCCTCAATCTTCTAAATTCTAGCTTGTCAGACATGCTTGCTTGGGGTGTTGCTGTTGATTGCAAAGAAGATGATTACAGAGTCATGGAGAAATGTAAAGTCACCAAATGTTCAACAGTGGAGGGAAAGATTGAAAAGTGTATATATGATGGAAAGTATAACAGCTAAACTCCAGTTAAGGACGGATGCTTTCAACATTATGTGGACATCGGTATTACTCCAGATGCCAAGACTGATTAAAGAAACAATTTCTCCATAGCCCCAGTGGAGGGGAGGAGTTCGATTGGTATTGTATACGTGTATTTGGAACCATATGTACAGACATGTGTGTGACTGTGTATAAGTCCCTACATAGTGGCCATCAATGACAAAATAAGTTATTCTAGTGACATACAAGTGTCTGGTTGACTATATATTAAGTAGGATTAAATATGATGAGCTTGCGTGGGTGCCTGTGAATGTGATGCTTCTGTGACAGAACTCTAGGATGATCTGATGTGATGCTGACAGCTGCTGTGTGATTTGTATATCTTGTTTGTATGTGGACTTTGTCTTGTTAATAAATGTTGAGTGTTGGCTCGAGGGGCTGAATGGCCAACTCCTGCACCTATTGTCTATTGTCATTTGTCAAAAATCCTTTCTTTGAATCTGACAACATAAAACATGAACTCACTTCTTTCCCTTTCTACAGATACTGCTCAAACGGCTGAGTATTTCTAACATTTACAGTTCTTGTGCTCCTGGTTAGAGAGGATTGAAGCACAAGGGCAATATCCACTCTGTTGTCAGCAGTGCTCATTCAACCATTGTTCCAGGCTTCGACTATGATAGACATTTGTCCACTGTATAGTGGGAAGTATCACAGCTGAATCAGCTACTTTATCAGCCAACCATCAGCTCCCATCTCCTGCCTGAGAAATGTCAGCTGATTGTAACCAAGAAATAGAAACGTGTGTGAATGTTTACAGTCTCTAACTGATGGCTACTGAGGCAAGTTGTGGCTCTCTGATCTTTCTGAGTAAAGTCCATTAATCTGGGGGAAAAAAGACACAATGTGATGGAGTAACTCAACGGGTCAGGCGGAATCTCTGGAGAACATGGATAGCTGAGGTATTGGATCTGGACCCTACTTCAGACTAAAGGGCTATGACCCGAAATGTCACCTGCCTAACCTGCTGAGTTTCTCCAAAACTTTGTGTCTTTTATTGGTAAACTATCATCTGTAGTACCTTGTGTCTCAGTTAATCTGGATCACAAGTTAAACTCAAGACTTCTGATCTAAATTAGTCAGTGTGGTTAATGCCTTGTCGTTGGGGGAGCTTTTGAATGATGCGCATTTATTCTATAAATGTGAACTCTGTGTTTATTACTTTGACAGAGATTGAACATTCTATATTGATCTGGTATATTGGTGGAATTATCGGGAGTCTGGCTCTTCTCTTCGTCATTATACTGCCAGTGGTGTGGTGTCAAAGAAGGCGCAAGCCTACAGGTAAAGTACATGAAGACGTCCTTAATGCAGCACAGATTCCCCCAAATTATCAATGACAATGTTATCTTTGTTACAAGGAGAAAAGAACAATATATTTTGGATAGAAAAGTATCTGTTTGTGCTTATGTTGTTGAGAAATTGATTTCAGACGTTGTCAATTGAAGCATTATTTATGCAATGTGCATTGTCCTGTCTATCTGCGTTGCCATGAGGAGTCTGCTGTATGATGCTGTTCAGGTGGTGATCTGCAATGATCTGACCATGTGGTGATTGTGTCACCATCCCCTGTGTAAACCATTATCAAATAAACATGGCAGAAGTTGAAGTATAGCTAGTGTAGTTATGTAGAAAATATGGTCTCCAATTTGCCCTCAATATGTTCCTATTTACTGAGGGATAAATATGGGCCAGTAAACCAGGAGACCAAGGTATGTATCTCCACTGCACTTTGGTGGTTCAAACTTCAAGTGAAAACGTTGCCTTGTGTACCATCCTAATATGGGTCATAATTTAGGGAACACTGTGTTTCCATGGACTCTGATTTTATACACATGGTCTTATCCCACTATTAAATGTCTCTGACGTACATCTGAAGCCATGTTCATGGTCATTCTGGTGGATCTCATTATTAATGGGGTACAGTTTAAACACTGGATTGTTGCTTCTTTAAAATCAAACCGGACCAAAGTCTTAATCAGAAAATAATACTTATTTTCCAGAAATCAATGTGACCCCAGTACCTGAGATGAGCCGTGTTACTGAATATATGTCTGTGAGTAGGAACACAAAGCAACAAGGTAAATAGATGACTCTGTCAATGAATCTCTAGTTGTACAGGTGTTATATTTGATGAAGCAACCTATTTCACATTTCACAGTTTTGTAACAAGAATATGAGGAAGGGAACCTCAAACACACAAACTAATTGATCAATTCAACAGTCTCTCTTGTGTCAATTCACCCCTCAGCCCCAATCTTCCTCATCCAACTGCAGGTCTTACTCTGCATTGGTCAATTGACTAACTTTCACTGGACTATCATGGTCAACCCATCAATGTTGAGACATCACCATGAATAACATATTCACACTCCTCATTTATTGTTGATCCTGATTAACAGCTTGGTTAGTGGCTCTCTTAAAGAATGGACAACACTTGCCCTTCCAAAAGTCACCATCCCTTTCACAAAATATCATCTAGCATGAAATACCTCCAATTCACTTTGCCACTAGTTCAGGTTTTATTTTAAAGTGAAAATAACAACAACATTTCAGAATGGTTTGAGCATCATTAATAGATGGTGGATAGGTGATGTTTCAGATCGAGCCTCTCCTGAGACTGCGAGCCATTGATGGTAAGTCCGCAGGCCGCGGTGGGAGCGATCCCAGGCAAGGGATCCGCACCAGTGTTAAGTCTGCGCCCCACAGTCCAAGGCGGCTTTTCAACCGCATCGATGGTAGGCCGCAGAGCCTAACCCAGGAGAATGTGATCTGAAAAATGATCAAACTCCGGGAAGGTAAGAACCTGAATTAAAACGTTTCCCCCCTCTCCCCACATAAAACAAACTGAAGTACATTAAAACAAACTTTAGACAAACACTAAAATAACAAAAAGATGAAAAAACGAACAGACTGCCGGCAGAGCTGGCCATCTGGAGTACCTCTGCAGTGCTGGTCAAATGGTGGACAGTATTGTTTTTGCCAGAATTTAGACCACATTTCTGATGAATCTGATGAACAACGGAGTAATCTTTCTTGAAAAATCTGAAGGAACCTTTCAATAAATCAGACATTGCTCGTGTTTTAATGAGAAAAATATAAATTCCTTACCTTGTCCCACAGTATGGATCAATTGTGTTCCACTGTGTTCCACTGTAAAGGCATTGATTGTATTCATATATTGTCTTTCTGCTGATGCAACAAAAGCTTTTCCCTGAACCTGGGCACACATGACAATAAACTAAACTGAACCTCAGCTGATCATATCTCCCCATATTCCTTGATCTTAGTCCACATATGACTGGTCTCTATTTTGTGTTTTGGAGTTTTTTTCCACTAACCAGTGGTCTTTGTAATTTATGCTTCATTTATGTGTTGTGTTGCCTTAGTCCAAATGCCTCTGATGCTGCTGCTGCAGGCAACATTGTCATTTTATCTGTATCTGTATCTCGACATTGTTGTGTATCTGTCAATTAATTCAACAACTCCTAAAATGTACTGAATGATTTGGCTCCAGTAAAATCTGTGGTGGAGAATGTAACAGATTCTTTGTTCTCCTCATCTTAATCCTTATTGTCTTACCTTGTCTTAAACCTTTACCCCTGGTCATGGTCTTCCCCAACAGGGAACATCTTCCTCCATCCAGACTGGTCTACCTGTTGGAATTGTCTATGTTTCCATGAGAGCCATTGTCATTCTTCTAAACTCCACGAGCCAAATTAACTCAAATTCTCTTTGTAATTTCCACCATCCCAGGAAGGAGTCAAAACAAGGAGGTTAGGAGATGTGACTTTTCATGGAGGGTTTTTTCAAACTGCTGGAGGTACTCTGTGGGTCGAGCAGCATCTATGGAGGGAAAGTAATGATCAGCGTTTCGTATCGTGACCCTGCATTGACTTAAATCATCCTTTTTCAAATACAAATAAATTCTTTGTTTCCAACTTATTTCCACAGATACAGAGGAAGGTATTCACTATGGATCCATCTCTTTCCAGCCTAAAGCAACTGGCGGTAAAATGACTTTATTTAAAAATGTTTTAATCTTTTATCACAATGAGGATTATTGGCGCTGAGTAGTCTGAAACCCTGCTGTCTTTGGCCACCTTACAACAGCATCAGACATTCCTGGGATAAAGTCCCTCACCCTGCTCATCAACATGAAGTGGGACAGTCAGCTGAGGCTCAGTTAGGAGCCCAACCTTCTCCGAGTGCGTTCTGGTCCCCTTAACTACAGGGAGTGTGTTCTGGTCCCCTAACCTACTCTGTTGGCTCTGGTCCCCTAACCTACAGGGTGTGTGTTCTGGTCCCCTAAACTACAGGGAGTGTGTTCTGGTCCCCTAAACTACAGGGAGTGTGTTCTGGTCCTCTAACCTACTCTGTGGGTTCTGGTCCCCTAAACTACAGGGAGTGTGTTCTGCTCACCTAAACTACAGGGTGTGTGTTCTGGTCCCCTAACCTACTCTGTTGGCTCTGGTCCCCTAACCTACTCTCTAAGTGGGTTCTGGTCCTCTAACCTACTCTGTGGGTTCTGGTCCCCTAGCCTACTCGAATGGGTACAATAGCCACTCCAGAGATACAACCAGTGACATCCAGGCCACTGTTACAACACTGTTGTGCATTGGCGTTGGTGATGGGAAGTGAAACCAAGACACCATTTATGTCCATCTGAAGAACATTCTTCTGCACAACTCCTGACTGAGCTCGAAGTGATCAGCACAATCTTCCTTGAATTACAATATTTTTTTGATATTGATTAGCAGGACTGGATGACACAATCCCTAAGGTTCTTCACCACAACTCACACCCGATATTCTTGGGGGTGACCACTAGGTGAATTTGCTACCAACCAGACACATCTTCAGTTGTGTACCTCAACATCACTGGGTGTTTCGGCCTTTTATCACAAGACACCCACCCTCAGTCGAGGCAGGCCCGCCGCAGGGTGATCAGCCCTGGGTGTGTGTCTTATGGTTAGCCTCTAGATGGTCAGTCACGTGGCAGCCCAGACAGCAACTTTTCTCTTCAGCCACAGCCAGTGACTGCTCCATTCTGCTTTTTCCTTCCATCTTCCTCTCTACCGCTGACTGTCGTTGGTTGAGCTCTGGACTCATGTCCGTTGGTGGGACAGTACTTGGTTGAGCTTCGCCTGGGGTGCTGATACCCTGTGGACTGGGGTGGTCAACCTGCCACTGGGCTTCACTCCACTGATTTGGCCTTCCTCTTAGAAGGTCATGGTCAAAGCGAGGCCCCACACCAAGCTCTCCAAGGCACTTTTCCCTGCCCTGGTGGATCTTGAGACCCTTCTCTGATGTTATCTTTTCCCAGCCACAGATGCAGCTTCGTAGCTTATGGCCTGCCAGGGCTGCTGCTCTGTCAATTGCTATGCTAGTTCTCTTATTCATAGTCGATTCCTTCTGTAGCAATATAAGGGTGTCTTGTTCATGGTGACCATTCCTGCAGCTCACTGTAAATGCAGAGGTATGACAGATGGGTTTTCTGTAATTCAATGTCTTGTTGATCCACTGTCAGGAAGAGCAAAATGTAGTAAGCTTTAGACGTTTATATTCCATTTGTCGTTTCCTTTGTTAACATCATCCACCAATGTCATTTTAATTGTGATGTTTGCATTTATTACAGGCAACAGCGATAATACACTGTCCTCCAATCAAGCATCAGGCACTGTATGTATATTGATTCATGTTGTTGAAATCCCAGATCGTACAAGTATGAATTAAAGCTGTAATCTGTTTACTGATCTAAACAGCGACAACAGCAACATACATACAATTGGTATATCTTTCTCTTTCAGAACCTTGTTTCTTCAAAGGAAGATGAGTCTGTCATCTATGCTGAAACAGCAAAAAAATAAACATGAAGAGAGTGGAAAGTAAAGGCTTGGACTTTGACAAGTGCAACGTTGCAATTTTTGGAATTGAATTTTTTACTTCATCTATATTACTAAAACTAAGATCTTGACCACTTTCTGACTTTCTGTATCGTGTTTTCGGAAAGAATGCCGCCACTTACGGCCGTGATTTTTGGCCACCTCGCTCAGGGTCCCCCTCCGCTGAGCTGGACCGGAGGCTTTTTCCCATCGATGAAAAATCAGAGTTGTTAATGTTTTAGTATTGATTGTGAGTGTGTGAGTGTGTGTGTGTGTGTGTCTGTGTTTGTGTTTGTGTTTGCAGAAAATGTATTGGTTGTAAAGTGTTTGCAAATATGGAGACTTTAAACGTTTGAATCATTCGGTTTCCACACTATGTTTACCAATACAATACAATACAATACAATACAATTCAATTTATTGTCATTTGGACCCCTTGAGGTCCAAACGAAATGCCGTTTCTGCAGCCATACATTACAAACAAATAGACCCAAGACACAACATAATTTACATAAACATCCATCACATTGCTGTGATGGAAGGCCAAAACAACTTATCTCTCCACTGCACTCTCCCCCCCGATGTCAGAGTCAAAGTCAAAGTCAAAGCCCCCGGCGGGCGATGGCGATTGTCCCGTGGCCATTAAGCCACGCCGGGTAATGCAAGGTCGCGCACCGGGTCTTGATGTTAGAGCCCCCGGCGTGCGCTCGCAGAGACCCGCAGCCATTCCAAGCCGCGCGGGGCGGTGGTGTAAGGCCCCGCTCAGGTGCTCTTCAACCCCGCAACTCGGGCGGGAGAAGTCGCCGCTGCGGAAGCCCCGAAAAGCGGTCTCCCTCCAGGGACCCGCGGGCTCCCGGTGCCGCCCGCCAAACCCGCAGTTGCAGCCACTGAATCTCCGGGGGTCGGGTCGCAGCAGCGTCCACCACAGCTCCACCCGCTCTGGACTCGGCCAGCTCCGCGACGGTGAGGTGGGTAGTCGGCACCACAGCCCCCGGTTTTCCTGTTGGAGGCCGCTCCTCGTTGCAGCCCCAACGACAACGGAGACCCGACAAAGAAAAGGTCGGGTCTCCCGTGCAGGGAGAGATTTATAAGTTACCCCCAACCCCCCCACACCACCCCCACCCCCCCACACACATACCCCAACAAAAATAACAAAAACTACATAAAAACATAGACATAAAATAATAAAAACGCAGACGGACTGCAGAGGCCGCTGCTGACGAGAGCCGCGCCGCCTACCGGATCTAACACTTTCTGAGGTTACTTGGCATTTTATTATTGGTTGTGTGTGTGTCAGTGTGTGAGTGACTGTGTGTGTGAGTGACTGTGTGTGTGAGTGACTGTGTGTGTGAGTGACTGTGTGTATGTTTGACTGTGTGTGTGTGAGTGTGTGACTGTGTGTGTGAGTGAGTCTGAGTGAGTGAGTCTGTGTGTGTGTGTGTGTGAGTCTGTGTGTGTGTGTAAGTCTGTGTTTGAGTGAGTCTGTGTGTGCGTGCATGAGAGTGCGTGCGTGTCTGAGAGTGCGTGCGTGTCTGAGAGTTCGTGCGTGTCTGAGAGTGTGTGCGTGTCTGAGAGTGCGTGCGTGTGTGCATGAGTTAGAGTGTGTGCGTGAGTGAGAGTTCGTGCGTGAGTGAGAGTGCGTGCGTGAGTGAGAGTGTGTGTGTCTGAGAGCGTGTGTGTGTATAAGGGGGTTGCATGCAAGGTCACCGGGTCAAAGGGCATGACGCATGAAGCCGCTCAATCAATCTGGAGGACATCACAGCTTCCAGTATATGTTGTTAATACATGAAACTCATACTTTCCTACTGGTTAAAAACTGCCAAAATGGCGAATTTCTGCGCTGTAAATAATTGTGGAAGTCCGGGTAACCGTGAGAGACTTCTATCCTTCTTCAGAATTCCAAAAGTGAAGCGAAATGAAGGTAAAGAGAAGCGAGAGCTGAAGGAACAACAACAGCTAAAGTGCTTGGTGAACATTGGCCGTGCAGATATCGAGATTGCAAATGTTGGGAATTATCGGCTTTGCTCACTGCATTTCATCAACAGCGAGGCATTATTTGTGTTTTTTCTTGATTCCTTTGGTATCTAAAAAGTTTCAGAAGTGATAAATCTGTCTGTAAAATTTTTAAATCGCCCATGGTTCTGAAGTGGGTTGGTACATGCAAAAGGTAAATGCTTCTGAAGCTAAATGTATCGTTAAAAAAATCTCCAGACTTATGAGTGATGTGTAGAAAGGTTTTCTATCATTATGCTATTGAGATGTATATGTTGGCAAATAATAAAATGGCCTGACAGCTTAAACACCCACTGTCTTTCAATAGGATATTGTCAATTTGCTGAGGGTGATTATGTCCAATTAACAGCTAACAATGATGCCATTCCTTGGCTTGCATCTGAGTAAAATGTAATTCAAAACTCACGGCCTACCATCAGACTGGAGCGGAGTTTCCTGTCGAGACCGACCGGGACTACAGCTTCGGCGGCGGCACAGCGCTGGGACACCTTCATGGAGCGGACGATGCATTACCGGGTCGCCGTGCGGTAAGCTCTGTAGTGCTGTGGCCGCCGACTCCAACATCCCAGGAGCCCTGGAGCCGTTACAGAGGGAGGAACGACCTTCGTGTGGTGAGTTAAAAAACCCATCGCGGGGCTTGTCTCAACAGAGGGCCCAGGAGCCGTTACAGAGGGAGGAGCGACCTTCGTGTGGTGAGTTAAAAAACCCATCGCGGGGCTTGTCTCAACAGAGGGCCCAGGAGCCGTTACAGAGGGAGGAGCGACCTTCGTGTGGTGAGTTAAAAACCCATCGCGGGGCTTGTCTCAACAGAGGCCCGGGAGCCGTTACAGAGGGAGGAGCGACCAAAATCTGCAACGTTCCTTTCGCAGATCACACTTCAAATTAAGGGGGCTGGTGGAAGCCTCTGATTGGTCGAACGGACTAGAGGAAGCAGCCGTTACAGGACTAGAGGAAGCAGCTGATTGGCTTGTATCCCGGGTAAGGCTTTATTGTATTCGGATAAGGGGGAGAATGAGGCCCAGGGCAGTTTACTGTTCTGGATGTCAGATGTGGGAGGTCATGGAGTCTGAGTGCCCTCCAGACGTCCACATCTGCGCCAGGTGCGTCGAGATGGGGCTCCTAAGGGACCGTGTTAGGAACCTGGAACAGCAACTCGATGACCTCTGTCTGCTCAGGGAGAATGAGGAGGTCATAGATAGGAGTTACAGGGAGGTGGTCACTCCAAGACCGCGGGAGACAGAAAACTGGGTCACAGTTAGGAAGGGCAACGGGCAGAGGCAGGGACTGGTGAGTACCCCGGTGGCTGTACACCTTGAAAATAAGTACTAATGTTTGAGTAAAGGTGGGGGAGACAGCCTACCTGGGGGCAGCGACAGCGGCCGGGCCTCTGGCATAACGATCGGTCTTGTTGCTCAGAAGGGTAAGGAAAAGAAGAGGAGGGCAATTGTAATAGGGGACTCTATAGTCAGGGGGTCGGATAGGCGATTCGGTGGATGCAGACAGGAGGCCCGGATGGTAGTTTGCCTCCCTGGTGCCAGGGTCAGGGATGTGTCTGAACGTATCCAAGAAATCCTGAAATGGGAGGAAGAGGAGCCTGAGGTTGTGGTACATATAGGTACCAACGACATAGGTAAAAAAAGAGAAGAGGTCCCGAAAGAAGAATTTAGGGAGTTAGGTAGAGAGTTAAGGAGAAGGACTGCAAAGGTAACAATCTCAGGATTACTGCCTGTGCCACGCGACAGTGAGAGTAGGAATGGAGCGAGGTGGAGGATAAATGAGTGGATGAGGGACTGGTGCAGTGGGTATGGATTCAAGTTTCTGGATCATTGGGACCTCTTTTGGGGAAGGTGCGACCTGTACAGAAAGGACGGGTTGCACTTGAACTCGAGGGGGACCAATATCCTGGCGGGGAGATTTGCAAAGGCTACTGGGGAGTCTTTAAACTAGTATGGTTGGGGGATTCCGGGATTTCGTTGCTTCAGGTGTGATAGAATTGGAGGGGCAAGAGGTGGAGGTGTTGCATTGCTTATCAGGGAAGATATTACATCAGTGCTTTGGCAGGATAGATTAGAGGGCTCGTCTAGGGAGGCTATTTGGGTGCAACTGAGAAATTGGAAAGGGGTAGCAACACTTATAGGGGTGTATTATAGTCCGCCAAATGGGGAGCGAGTATTGGAAGAGCAAATATGTAAGGAGATTGCAGATATTAGTAGTAAGCACAAGGTAGTGATTGTGGGAGATTTCAATTTTCCACACATAGACTGGGAAACACATTCTGTAAATGGGCTGGTTGGGTTGGAGTTTGTAAAATGTGTGCAGGATAGTATTTTGCAGCAATACATAGAAGTACCTACTAGAGAAGGGGCGGTGCTGGACATCCTGTTAGGAAATGAGACGGGTCAGGTGGCAGAGGTATGCGTTGGGGAACAGTTCGGGACCAGTGATCACAATACCATTGGTTTCAATATAATTATGGAGAGGGTCAGAACCGGACCTAGGGTTGAGATTTTTGATTGGAGAAAGGCTAACTTTGAGGAGATGCGAAAGGATTTAAAAGGAGTAAATTGGGACATTTTGTTTTATGGGAAAGATGTGGAAGAGAAATGGAGTACATTTAAAGGTGACATTTTAAGAGTACAGAATCTTTATGTCCCTGTTCGGTTGAAAGGAAATAGTAAAAATTGGAAAGAGCCATGGTTTTCAAGGGAAATTGGACACTTGGTTCGGAAAAAGAGAGAGATCTACAACAGCATGGAATAAATGAGGTGCTTGAGGAGTATAAAGAATGTAAAAAGAATCTTAAGAAAGAAATTAGAAAAGCTAAAAGAAGATATGAGGTTGCTTTGGCAATTAAGGTGAAAGTAAATCCAAAGGGTTTCTACAGCTATATTAATAGCAAAAGGATAACGAGGTATAAAATTGGTCCATTAGAGAGTCAGAGTGGACAGCTATCTGCAGAGCCAAAAGAGATGGGGGAGTTATTGAACAATTTATTTTCTTCGCTATTCACCAAGGAGAAGGATATTGAATTATGTGAGGTAAGGGAAACAAGTAGAGTAGCTATGGAAACTATGCGATTCAAAGAAGAGGAAGTACGGACAGGATATCCCCTAGGACATTGAGGGAAGTTAGTGTAGAAATAGCAGGGGCTATGACAGAAATATTTCAAATGTCATTAGAAACGGGAATAGTACCGGAGGATTGGCGTACTGCGCATGTTGTTCCATTGTTTAAAAAGGGTTCTAAGAGTAAACCTAGCAATTATAGACCTGTTAGTTTGACGTCAGTGGTGGGCAAATTAATGGAAAGGATACTTGGAGATAATATATATAAACATCTGGATAAACAGGGTCTGATTAGGAACAGTCAACATGGATTTGTGCCTGGAAGGTCATGTTTGACTAATCTTCTTGAATTTTTTGAAGAGGATACTCGGGAAATTGATGAGGGTAAAGCAGTTGATGTTGTATATATGGACTTCAGTAAGGCCTTTGACAAGGTTCCTCATGGAAGGTTAAGAAGGTTCAATGGTTGGGTATTAATGGTGGAGTAGCAAGATGGATTCAACAGTGGCTGAATGGGAGATGCCAGAGAGTAATGGTGGGTGGTTGTTTGTCAGGTTGGAGGCCAGTGACGAGTGGGGTGCCACAGGGATCTGTGTTGGGTCCACTGTTGTTTGTCATGTACATCAATGATCTGGATGATGGTGTGCTAAATTGGATTAGTAAGTATGCAGATGATACTAAGATAGGTGGGGTTGTGGATAATGAAGTAGATTTTCAAAGTCTACAGAGAGATTTATGCCAGTTGGAAGAGTGGACTGAAAGATGGCAGATGGAGTTTAATGCTGATAAGTGTGAGGTGCTACATCTTGGCAGGACAAATCAAAATAGGACGTACATGGTAAATGGTAGGGAATTGAAGAATGCAGGTGAACAGAGGGATCTGGGAATAACTGCACAGTTCACTGAAAGTGAAATCTCATGTAGATAGGGTGGTAAAGAAAGCTTTTGGTGTGCTGGCTTTATAAATCAGAGCATTGAGTATAGAAGTTGGGATGTAATGTTAAAATTGTACAAGCCATTGGTGAGGCCAATTCTGGAGTATGGGGTACAATTTTGGTCGCCTAATTATAGGAAGGATATCAACAAAATAGTGCGAGTACGGAGGAGATTTACTAGAATGTTGCCTGGCTTTCAGCAATTATGTTACAGAGAAAGGTTGAACAAGTTAGGGCTTTATTCTTTGGAGCGCAGAAGGTTAAGGGGGGACTTGATAGAGGTCTTTAAAATGATGAGAGGGATAGACAGAGTTGACGTGGATAAGCTTTTCCCACTGAGAGTAGGGAAGATTCAAAAAAGGGGACATGCCTTGAGAATTACGGGACAGAAGTTTACGGGTAACATGAGGGGGAACTTCTTTACTCGGAGAGTGGTGGCTGTGTGGAATGAGCTTCCAGTGAAGGTAGTGGAGGCAGGTTCGTTTTTATCATTTTAAAATAAATTGGATAGTTATATGGACGGGAAACGAATGGAGGGTTATGGTCTGAGTGCAGGTATATGGGACTAGGGGAGAATACGTGTTCGGCACGGACTAGAAGGGTCGAGATGGCCTGTTTCTGTGCTGTAATTGTTATATGGTTATATAGTTATATCTCCGGAAATGGGCCTTGAAAGGTTTGATTGATTCATGAGTCAGATACAGTGGGAAAGAACCTGTTCTCAAGTCTCAGCATCTAAGTTTTTAAGTCCTGTTTCGTCTCCCATAAGAGAAAAAAGGGAAATAGCCAGGATAGTAGACATCCATGACAATACTTCCAGCATTCCCGATGGCATGCTCCGTGAAGTTGGATTGAATGGAAATAAGTGACGAGCCTGTGATAGACTGGATTTCCACTGTGGGAAAAAGTCAAGAACCTTCAGGGATAGGTTAATGTCTTAACCTTACTCCCTCTGTTAAGACATTAACCTATCCCTGATTTTCTTCCTCCTGCTCTTTGTCTAATTAGCCAAATTGAGGTCAATGTTAAACACTCTTCCTCGCAGCAAATCAAAAAACACAGAATATTTGATTATTATTTATTAATATTCTTGGATCAGACATTTGCAAATCAAATAAAGCAAAACATTTGGTTGGTATTTGAAAAATGGTGCTGTACTTAACAATTATTTTGCAATAGAAATGAACAATTTGTAATATAGTAAATGATAGAACAAAATCGTGCTGACACAAATATTCAATCTGTCAGAAATAGTCTACAATAAAAATCAGTGAAAGTTTAGTTGGTATTTGAAATTCACAGATAATCATTTAGTTAACAAAGAGGAATGCTTACACAGTATTGTATGTGAAGCTTCGAGTATTTATATTTTAATACCGATATTCAGCGATGCCATTTTTGATCCTATTTATATTTCTTCACTCTGTGATGAGCGATGGATGCAAGATCTGCAACTTTAGAATGAAATGACTAACAAACTTCTTTGTGGGCTTTGTTTCATCACATCACAGTGCCACAGGACGCACAGTCGCATAGCCGGTAGAGGTGTTGCCTCCCAGGGTCAGAGACCCAGGTTCGATCCTGACCTCGAGTGCCGTCTGTGTGGAGTTTGTACGTTCTGCTTGTGACCGTGTAGGTTTCCTCCGGGTGCTCCGGATTTCTACCACATCCCAAAGACGTGTGGGTTTGTAGTTTAATTGGCCTCTGCAAATTGTCCCTAGTGTGCAGGAAGTGGATGTCAAAGAGGGATAATGTAGAACTAGTGTGAACAGGTCAATCTGGACTCGATGGTCAATGTGCACTCAGTAGGCCAAAGAGCATGTTTGCATGCTGTATCTTTCAGTCAATCCAGACAATTCAATCAATCTCTTCTACACTGTCCCAGTCAAAGGCACAGAGAGAAAGTAAGAAAGATCCACTCAGAATATTTTAATTTTGTCGGCATCAAATTTTATTAACTCTTAAATATAAAAACTGAAACCAAGCATAGTCCTGTGAGACCGACATTGGTTATAAATTGATTCTCTAGCTTATGATTTCCTTTCTCCACTATAACAAGTTTTGTAATAATACAAATAAAGCCAATGGATTATTTTTGATGCCACTTTGTGGCTTGGGGTTTATTTCACAGTTGTAGCAAAGTGTATTTGCAAATCAATGCAGTAGGACATAAGTAGAACAGACTCTTGTAGAGCAATTTGTAAATATTTCTTCCATCATATTATGTTATTACTCTCCTTATCCTAATCCCAAAATCTACACCACCACCACTATTCTCCGCTCTCATCTGCCACTTTATAATCCATATTGTTTATCTTCCTCTGCTTGAGATATTTATTCAGTTTTCCCTTAACTCTTGCTTGAGCTATTTCCTATGGAAAAGTACATGTGCTAATAATGCACAGCGGTAGAGTTGCTGCCTTACAGCGCCAGAGGCCTGAATTCAATCCTGCCTACGGGTGCTGTCTGTACGGAGTTTGTACGTTTTCCCTGTGACCTTCATTGGTTTTCTCCAGGAGCTCCGTTTCCCTCCCACATTCCAAAGACATATAGGTTTGTAGGTTAATTGGCTTTGGTAAGAATTGTAAATTGTCCCTAAGTGTGTGGGATAGTGCTAGTGTACGGGGATCGCTGGTCTGCTGGTCTCGGTGGGTGAAGGGCCTGTATTTCTAAAACCAAAAAGGAAAACTAATGGGCCTTTCCCACTAAGGCGACTTTTTAGGTGACTGCAGAGGAGACTTTGCAATCGCCATATGGTCACCACGTGTTCACGGGCGGTTGCCGGAGAGTCACCTTCATGGTCATGAGGAGTTCCCACAATTTGGGAACTAGTTGCGGCCTCATTATGTTGAAAATGAGCTTCGACTATAATGAAGTCGCCATGGAGATTAGCGAGAATTCTCGTGCCGTAGATGGGTCACCAGAAGGTCGAAGGTTCTTGTAGGTTCTCATAGGTTGGAGCCGGTGCTGACCAGTGAATTTCATTGGCTCATTGAGGGGGAAAAGGTGAGCAGTAGTTTTCAGAACCAAGGAACCGATGGATAATGTGAAATGTCCACTGAACTTCACAGCTGTGCATCTCTGGCTTCTTAAAAGTTGTTTCCACTCCTTCTCCCTCCTCTCCCCCCCCTTTTTATAGGACTTACCATACACTGTGCTTTAGTTGTCTTAATTACATCACCAACGTCCCTGTTCATCGCGGTGTGTGTCTGTATCTCCTTGGCTTTGCACCGTGGGAAATTTTTAGACAGCGCTCCCCCGCTTGCCTTGTTCCCCGCCTTTGCGATGTGTATATGTGTGTGCGTTCCACTCTGACTGTCGCCGTTCCAGTTCCCGGTTTTTCAGGCGACTGCCGGCAACTCGACAGTCGCCAGCAACCCGTTGAAAAATCACCCGAGTGGGACAGGCCCATTAGCCTTCCGTAAACAGTGGAAGGAAAATTATCTTCATTTTCTCCCACTTTCAAAGGGAAAATTCCAAATGAATAATCTTTCACCTTTAAAGCTGGAATATTGAGAAATTTCATAGAAGTTAATATAATCAATTTTTAAAATAGTTATCCAAGAAATTTATATTTTATGCTTTGCATATGGGAACCAAATTACATTTGAGAAAGATATTAGCAGTAATTTGCTATAAAGAGATATATTTATTCCCTAAATTGTTTTGAAACATAGAGTTGGTGACCACTGAACCCTCATGGGAATAGAATAATGGTGTTTGAACCAACTATAGTCGGTGATATATAAAGAAAGCACAGAATATTATAGAAAACTATGACAGTGAAAAAGGCTTCAGTGCAATTGTTTGACTACTCAGAGGCTCTATAAGGCATCAGACTACATATGGAGTATTGTGAGCTGTTTTGGGCCCCATATCTAAGGAAGGATGTGCTGGTGTTGGATAGGGGCCAGAGGAGGTATAGGAGAAATATCCCAGGAATCATTGGGCTAACATATGATGAGCGTTTAACAACACTGGACCTGCACCTACTGGAGTTTAGAAGGATAAGGGGAGACCTAATTGAAACTTACAAAATAGTGAAAGGCCTGGATAGAGTGAATGTGGAGAGGATGTGTCCACTAGTAGGAAAGTCAAGGCCATAGCATCAGAATAAAAGGATGTACATTTAGAAAGGAGATGAGGAGGAATTTATTTAGTCAGAGGGTGGTGAATCTGTGGAATTCATTGCCACGGATGGCTGTGGAGGCCAAGCTAATGGATATTTTTAAGGCAGAGATTGACAGATTCTTGATTAGTAAGGTGTCAGGGGTTATGGAGAGAAGGCAGGAGAATGCGGTTGAGTGGGAAAGATAGATCAGCCATGAGTAGACACGGGCTATATGAGCTCATTCTGCTCCAAGAACTTATGAACTCATTAACATTGGGTGCAAGACCATAGCTTCCTGAAAGTGGAATCACAGGTGTGTAGGGTATTGAAAAAGTCATTTAGCAAGCTTGTCTTCATAGACGGAAGCATTATTGGAGTTGGGATGTTGTGTTGCAGCTGAACAAACCATTGTTTTGGTCATACTTAGGGGCGTTGAATGTAATCAGTGCAATTGGACTTACAATTATGTGTATTGCCTCTGTATCACAGACCAGCAGTGATGGATTTAACTCTGCCATCCAGTTATTTAGCTCTGTCCACTCACATATTAAAGTCTTAGATGGTTGCCATGGTAGGAGAGGACCAACATTGGGCCATGTCACTGGTGTTAAAATCACAACCTCTTAGGTTTAAGGTGAAGGGGAAAATATTTAATAAGAATCTGAGGGGTAACATTTTCACACAAAGGGTGGTGGGGTGTATGGAACAAGCTGCCATAGGAGGTAGTTGAGGCTGGGACTAGCCCAACGTTTAAGAAACAGTGAGACAGGTACATGGATAGGACAAGTTTGGAGGAATATGGACCAAACGCACACAGGCAGGACTAGCGTAGCTGGGATATGTTGGGCGGTGTTGGGCATGTTGGGCAAGTTGGGCCTGCTTCCACACTGTATCAAGCGGTGGGCGGCGCGACTTTCGTCAGCAGCGGCCTCTGCAGTCCGTCTGCGTTTTTATTATTTTATGTCTATGTTTTTATGTAGTTTTTGTTATTTTTTGTTGGGGTATGTGTGTGGGGGGGGGGGGGGTGGGGTGGTGTGGGGGGGGGGAGGGGGTAACTTTTAAATCTCTCCCTGCACGGGAGACCCGACCTTTTCTTTGTCGGGTCTCCGTTGTCGTTGGGGCTGCAACGAGGAGCGGCCTCCAACAGGAAGACCGGGGGCTGTGGTGCCGACTACTCACCTCACTGTTGCGGAGCTGGCCGAGTCCAGAGCGGGTGGAGCGGTGGTGGACGCTGCTGCGGCCCGACCCCCGGAGATTCGGTGGCTGCAACTGCGGGTCTGGCGGACGGCGGCACCGGGAGCCCGCGGGTCCCTGGAGGGAGACCGCTTTTCGGGGCTTCCGCAACGGCGACTTCTCCCGCCCGAGTTGCGGGGTTGAAGAGCTCCTGGAGCGCGGCCTTACAGCACCGCCCCACGCGGCTTGGAATGGCCGCGGGACTGCGAGCGCACGCCGGGGGCTCTAACATCAAGAACCCGGTGTGCGACCTTGCATCACCCGGCGTGGCTTTAATGGCCGCGGGACAATTCGCCATCGCCCGCCGGGGGCTTTGACTTTGACTCTGACATCGGGGGGGAGAGTGCAGTGGAGAGATAAGTTTTTTTGGCCTTCCATCACAGCAATGTGATGGATGTTTATGTAAATTATGTTGTGTCTTGGGTCTATTTGTTTGTAATGTATGGCTGCAGAAACGACATTTCGTTTGGACCTCAAGGGGTCCAAATGACAATAAATTGAATTGTAGTGTATATTGTATTGTATCACTCTATGACTATAACTGAACTTTTAATAATTTATGTTGGATTTTTCAGGTTTTGAATGCATCAAGAAAGTTTGATATATTAATCACATTGTCTTTCTCTATGAAAATGGCATGGGTTACAAATTAAATTTGGATTATTACTAAGCAGCTGCTAACAATGCAATAAAGTAGCAATCATCAGAACATTGCAAGGGATTTTTTGTTTGTAGTGGGCTATTTGAATGGAATATGTAGGAGATATAAATGGCACAATGGTTACATTATGCAGTATAATTTGACATATTTCCTATGCCATTCCTGAGCAGGGTATGCATGATTCCAATGTCAACTCAAAGTCTTCACATTTCATATTCCTGTGAACATTTCATATTCCTGATATTAGCCAGCACTAAAACTCTCACACATACAGTCATCAATTCATAAAGCATGGAAACAGGCCCATTGTTTGGCCCATCTTGACCACGCCGACCAACGTATCCCACCTACCTACGTTTGGTCCATATCCCTCTAAATCTATCCTATCCATGTACCTGTCCAAATGTTTTTTTAAACAATGTGATTTCATTTGCAAACCTACTTGGTGCAAACATTTGTGTAAGCTGGTTTAAACCGAAGATAGACAAAAAAAGCTGGAGTAACTCAGCAGGACAGGCAGCATCTCTTGGAGAGAAGGAATGGGTGATGTTTTGGGTCGAGACTGAAGAAGGGTCTAGATCCGAAACGTCACCCATTCCTTCTCTCCAGAGATGCTGCATGTCCCGCTGAGTTACTCCAGCTTTTTGTGTCTATTTACTACATCTCCTCATGGAAGGTTGGTTAAGAAGGTTCAATGGTTGGGTATTAATGGTGGAGTAGCAAGATGGATTCAACAGTGGCTGAATGGGAGATGCCAGAGAGTAATGGTGGATGGTTGTTTGTCAGGTTGGAGGCCAGTGACGAGTGGGGTGCCACAGGGATCTGTGTTGGGTCCACTGTTGTTTGTCATGTACATCAATGATCTGGACGATGGTGTGGTAAATTGGATTAGTAAGTATGCAGATGATACTAAGATAGGTGGGGTTGCGGGTAATGAAGTAGAGTTTCTACTGCATCCGCTGCTCTAGATTTCAGCTGATTTACATCGGTGAGACCAAGCGTAGGTTGGGCGATCGTTTCGCCGAACACCTCCGCTCAGTCCGCAATAACCTACCTGACCTCCCGGTGGCTCAGCACTTCAACTCCCCCTCCCATTCCCAATCCGACCTCTCTGTCCTGGGTCTCCTCCATTGCCAGAGTGAGCAACAGCGGAAATTGGAGGAACAGCACCTCATATTCCGTCTGGGGACCTTGCGTCCGTATGGCATTAACATTGAATTCTCCCAATTTGGCTAACCCTTGCTGTCTCCTCCCCTTCCTTAACCCTCTAGCGGTCTCATCCCACCCTCCCATCCGCCCGCCCTCGGGCTCCTCCTCCTCCTCCCCTTTTCCTTCTTTCTTCCCCCCCCCCCACCCCCCATCAGTCTGAAGAAGGGTTTCGGCCCGAAACGTCGCCTATTTCCTTCGCTCCATAGATGCTGCTGCACCCGCTGAGTTTCCCCAGCAATTTTGTGTACCCAAGTAGAGTTTCAAAGTCTACAGAGAGATTTATGCCAGTTGGAAGAGTGGGCTGAAAGATGGCAGATGGAGTTTAATGCTGATAAGTGTGAGGTGCTACATCTTGGCAGGACAAATCAAAATAGGACGTACGTGGTAAATGGTAGGGAATTGAAGAGTGCAGGTGAACAGAGGGATCTGGGAATAACTGTGCACAGTTCCCTGAAAGTGGAATCTCATGTAGATAGGGTGGTAAAGAAAGCTTTTGGTGTGCTGGCCTTTATAAATAGAGCATTGAGTATAGAAGTTGGGATGTAATGTTAAAATTGTACAAGGCATTGGTGAGGCCAATTCTGGAGTATGGTGTACAATTTTGGTCGCCTAATTATAGGAAGGATGTCAACAAAATAGAGAGAGTACAGAGGAGATTTACTAGAATGTTGCCTGGGTTTCAGCAACTATGTTACAGAGAAAGGTTGAACAAGTTAGGGCTTTATTCTTTGGAGCGCAGAAGGTTAAGGGGGGACTTCATAGAGGTTTTTAAAATGATGAGAGGGATAGACAGAGTTGACGTGGAAAAGCTTTTCCCACTGAGAGTAGGGAAGATTCAAACAAGGGGACATGACTTGAGAATTAAGGGACTGAAGTTTAGGGATAACATGAGGGGGAACTTCTTTACTCAGAGAGTGGTAGCTGTGTGGAATGAGCTTCCAGTGAAGGTGGTGGAGGCAGGTTCGTTTTTATCATTTAAAAATAAATTGGATAGTTATATGGATGGGAAAGGAATGGAGGGTTATGGTCTGAGCGCAGGTATATGGGACTGGGGGAAATTATGTGTTCGGCACGGACTAGAAGGGTCGAGATGGCCTGTTTATGTGCTGTCATTGTTATATGGTTATTATATGGTTATTACGGAGTTGGCCAGTGTAGGGATCCGCGTTGTATCTCATTTGGCATTAATTCAGTTTCAATTGAGATGTGTTGATTCTCACTGTTCAAGGTCATGAACACTTGAGAGCTCATAACTGCTTCTAGCTACAACACCTTTTATTAGTACTCAGCCCATTTGTTGCCTATGGTATCCCATAGACTGCAGCTGAAAACAAATCTTCCCGATGGGCAAGGTATTCAGCAGGGAACAGAGGGAGTAGGAATCGCTGAGGAATCTGTGAAATATTCTTCTACTAAGGGCTGGAGGCTCTGAAAATGCAGTAACTTTATAAAAAACCAAAAGAAAAATAATTGACATTTGCGCCCTACACATACATCATGGTTCCAGATATAACGGTGAGGTGATTTGAAAGCCTGACACTGGCAAGATTATAGCAACATTTAAAACAAAGTTCATATGGGTCATGATTTTCAATACCATGTACACATAGAATAATTAGATTAAAGAATAAAATAATAGGTAATCAATTTCGTGGGGTTTCAATTTTAATTAAAGATATTATGAAAGATAAAAAGGTACCTTATTGCTTCATATCTTTGCCAATTATACTTTGTAATACTCAACATGAAGATTTATGGACAATAATTTCCATTTTTTTCATCTGTAATTTATTTTTAAAAGCTTAAAATCCTATCATTTAAACAGATCTGGTGCGGCTGATAACCTTATTGGAATAAGGATGAATTAATTATGCTAATTTGACCTACTTTAAAAAATCTGATTCAAGACAAATTGGAAACTGGCTTTTTTGCAAAGAATTAAAAGTCCTTTCCTTTGTAAAACTCAGTGCTTCAGCGCACGAAACATTATTTAATGAATCATCAGTAATTAGATCTAATTGTCACTGAAACAAACACTGAAGTCCAAACTCTTCTTTATTTGTAAACGGTACCACGGAGCCGGACTTGGATCCACTCACTCGAGCCCTCACCTGCCTCACGTAAACAGAACAGAAGAAAGAGACAAGCGGCACGGCCAAACGAATCACCTACACTTTTATACCCCTAAACGGATGCGGGGACACTAACGGCAAGAAGATGCAATGGGAGGGCCATCCCTACATGCCAATCACTTCTTACACATATGATGAGATCACATTAAGAGGCACTTACTCTGCTTACTTACAAACAATGTATACAAAAAAGACTTGATGGCAACATTTAATTACATGAGCCTCTTGCACCTGGTGTCCCTTTGTCACTTCAGCTAAGCTTGACCTTTTGTACAGAAGCCTGCCAATTCCAAAGTACCCAAACCACTGCATATCTACAAATAATCCTCTGCTTGCATGAGTAAATGCATTTGGTGTGCATGCACACAAAGAATTTACCGTGGAGCACACATATGTCGGAAAGAAACCATTTTGGTTATTATCCCAGTGCAAGACCACAGTCACTGTTTGTCAATGGAGCAATGGAGGAGCAGGCATGGGGGGGGGCACCAGGAGGAGGGTGGGGAGGGTGGGGGGGGGGGAGAACAATGGAGGAGCCGGCATGGGGGGTACCACCAGGAGGAGGGTGGGGAGGGTGGGGGAGGAGGGTGGGGGGGGGGGGAGAACAAAAGATGAGCCGGCAGGGGTACTTTGCAAATTTGCAGCGCCGTTCATGTGACGATTATCTACATACCTTGCAAGCAAATAATTTCACGGTGCCTTGTCACATGTGTTCCATTCCAACCAAATGTTAAATGTTGTCATGGTTGCAAATGTGCTTCCTAGCACACTTTTCCCAAGATATTGCTCAAGAGGCCAGCTACATGTCCCATCAGGCCTCCAGTGAGGGGAGGAGGTGGGCAGGCCAAGTGGGTTGGGTGGGTGGGGAGAGGCAGTTGGTGGTGGTGCACAGACGCACATGAGGTAGGAGAAGAAGTGGTCTTGGGTCACCCATGGAGGCTGGGAATTGGTGACTGTCTGGCAGCAGTGGACAGGAATCACAAGGAAATAAGTAGAAGCTTCAGTGGAACAATCGCCCATTCCTGTCTGAAGGTCTCTAGTCAGGTAGATGGCCGCTCTCTAGTTAGTGACTAGATGGTTCAGTTGCCGGATAAAGTTGGGAAGAATCTGTCCCTGAAACTGGAGGTATGCGTTTTCACACCTGTATCTATTGCCTGATAAAGGAGGGGAGAAGAGGAAGTGACTGGGGTGTGGCCAACCCTTTATTTTAAGACTGTGACCCCTTTGGGCTATAAACTAACTCTGCACTGAAGAAGGGTCTCGACCTGAAATGCCCCATTCCTTCTAACCAGATATGCTGCCTGTCCCGCTGAGATACTCCAGCATTTTGTGTCCATCCTCTCCTCTTATCCTGTTGGCCCCCATCTCAATTTTGTACAGTTCAAGATGAAGGACATATTGGGAGGACTGTGCGGAAAGTATTAGGGAGGGTTTGGGGCAGCTGGCCAAATGCATTGAGAGGAATGAGAATCATAGCTATCATCAAGAGAGGTGGAGTGGGAAGGTCAGCATCAGGTTGGGATGTCCAAAGTGGTAGAATAAGAAGCAGGGTGGGTGGAGGGGGGAATAATGCAGATTGGAGGAGGTTGGTGGTGTGGGTGATCAGATGTGTTGAGGAATGGCAGTCATGCAGTGCGATAAATGGAGAATGATACAGGTTCTATCTTGCATCCAAGTAGCCCAATGCTGCAAGATTGGTGAAACATTCTCCTGGGAGCCCACTGACATCAGGAAGCCTTCGAGACCAAATTCCTCCGAGATTCTCCAAATGGGACATAGCACAGAGAATGAAACCAGCGTGTTCCTCCCTGAATTCTCATCGGTGATGCCTGAATAACTCACATCTGAACGAGCCTGGACAAATATAATTGGCATGGTTTCAACTGGAAATGGTCATAAATGTGATTTACTCCGTTCAGTCACTGGGAGAGTGTGCAAACTACGCACAGACAGTACCCATAGTCAGGATCAAATCTGGATGTCTGATGCTGTAAGGCAGCAACTCTACCAATGCACCACCATGCTGCCTACCCAAACATCCCTTCCAACAGCAGTTGTGACTCCAATTCTTTACTAACGATCCCCGAACCCCCAGCAAAATCTCCGACTTTTCCCCAGGGCAGTGTCGATGGTTTATTCCCAGCTCCGAGATCAACAGTGTGGCCTAGCTTCTCCCAATTGCTGGAACTGAGACTCTGGGCCAAGCAGCACATTATCATCACTGCGGTACAACTTGTATACTGGTTGCACTATTTCAGTATTCAGCATGCTGCAATTGTGCTTTGAGACAGTGATATTCATGTCTTTACTCTTCATTAATTCCTCCCTGTGCATTCGACTATCCCAAGAATAGGTTTCTGTGATTTTCTGTTTGCGGGATGAATATGAAACACAGAGGGAGGATTTATTTTTCGTTATTAGATTTATTTTGCTTTAAGCTTCAGCGGTCATTATTATTTTAACTCCCTGGAGTATGGTATTATTTTGCACCAATGTTAGGGGCTAATTCTGAACAAATGTATTTGTGTTTTTATCTAACTGTTTTCAATTTAAAGAATCGTGGAACTTTGCCAGTGACTTATGACTAAATGCAAGTTAAATTGAAGTTAGGTGTTGAAAATTGCTTACGTGTTGGCGTAGTGAGGAGCTTATTCTAATCTGACATTGATCTGATGTCCCTGTACGTTTTAGTTTAGTTTAGAGATACAACATGGTAGCAAGATCCATGGATACTTGGACCCACCAAGTCCACATTGACCAGCGATCACCCATATACTAGTTCTATCCTACAAACTAGGGACAATTTACAGAAGCCAATTACCTACAAACCTGCGTGTCTTTGAAATATGGGAGAAAAGCAGAGCACCCGGAGAAAACCCATGTGGTCGCAGGGAGACCGCACAAATTCCGTACAGACAGTACCCATGGTCAGGATGGAACCCGGTGGCACTGTGAGGCAGCAACTCTCCCACTGCACTGCACCCATGTGGAATGTAAAATCCCCATATTGGTTCAGAAGTCTGAATAGTGATTTTTCTCATTTTAACCATTGATTTTAACAGTTTTAAAATTGTGCCGTTGCATCTTCAAAATGAATTGTAAAACCAAAGGCATATGCCACGTAAAACCAACTATTGAAGAACTCAACTGGTCATGTAGCATCCGTGGAAGGAAATAGACAGACTACGTTTCAGATCAGGATCCTTCTTCAGCCTGATGGAGTGGATATACAATATGATAAACTTATTCTCCAATAGGTGACTCTTGTTAGAAATATTCTGCTACTGCAAGAATGACAAATAACAGCTAAAAAACCCTTTGGTCAGTACAACAGCATTTTAAACAAAAAAAATCAAATTATGGGGCTATCTCAAACTTGAAATGTCCTATCCATTTACAAAAATAGTATAGCACAGTGGTAAAGTTGCTAATTACGACACTAGAGGAACTGGTTTGATCCTGACTACTGGTGCTGTCTGTATGGTGTTTGTATGTTCTCCCTGTAAACGCGCGTGATTTTTTTGGGTGCTCCGGTTTCCTCCCACACTCCAAAGACGTACAGGGTTGTAGGTTAATTGGCTTCTGTAAGTTGTGTGGGTATAGGGCAGTGTATAGGGTAGTCCTAGTGCAGGCGGATCGCTGGTCAGCATGGACTCAATGGGTCAAAGGGCCTGTTTCCATGCTGTATTTCTAAAGTCTATAGTAAATAAGATGGACACATATGGTGTACAATTCCAAATTGATTCATTTGTCAAAAGCATTTGTTGCTATGCTGCTTTAGTTTGAAGAAAATACATTCCATTTAACTTCAGATATTCAGAAACTCGAAGGATCAGACTGAATTACATCCCTCTCATGTTACCATCTGCCAGAGTTATCAATATTTTATAACCCTACAGATAAAAGCCGATAGTTCCCCAGACCTTTCAGACTCCACAGTGATTCTGAAACCGTCATGAGCCTGTGGCTGTTAGGTTATGTAAATGTGTTGTCACATTTATCAGATTGTGGTCAATGTCTTAATTTGTGTGCACATATTGTCACTTGGCATGGCTGGTTCACAACACAATGATATCACAAACATAATACAAGCAACATATATAGTTATACAAGAAAATAACGGCAACAAGGAGTGCAAATAATTATCGGACACCAGATCAATAGTTGATCTGCTATGATTAGGCAATTTCTCTTTGCATTATCTTGAGACCAAAAGCATTCAGGGATTGATTTGTCTTCCATGTTTCACAGCCTGTGGTTTAACCCTTTTTAATCTAAAAGGACAAAAAATTGCTGCAAGTTCAGCACAGAAATGGAGGAAATATTGGTGCCATTCCCGACTGCAAGTGAACAGATCTGCTCCTAGACTATGTCTTGGTGATATGTGAATAGCCATTGCCTCTCCGTTTTGTTGTGTTTGGTCTACCTTTCTGTTCTATGTTTCTGTTTTTTCTATTTTGAACTGAATTGAATTGAAAGATATTGCATGGAAACAGGCCCATCTGTCCACTGGGTCCACGCCAACCATCCATCACCCATTCCCACTAATTCCATGTAATCCCACTTCTACATCCTCTCCCCACACATTACAGCAGCCAGTTTACCTACACACCCGCATGTCTTTGGGATGTGGAGGGAAACCCGTGCAGTCACAGGGAGAATGTGCAAACTCCACACAGACATCATCAAGGTCAGATTTGAACCTAGGTCTCCGGCACAATGAGACAGCTGCTCTACCAGCTGCACCTTTGTGCCACACTCTTGGATAATTCCCATGTTGACACCATTCTCCTCTCTATCTTTGCAAATGTCAATTTATTCTATAGCTGATTGAGTTTTCACCTTAACCTTTCGATTCTCAAATGGTGTTTGTGTATCTTCTGAAGTAAATCTTCTTGCATTTTTTTGGCTATGATGATTTTGACCCAGATACTGCATTATCTTCCAGTGAGCTGTCAGCTGTGACTAATCAATAGTGATTTATTGTTTGCTGCATTTATTTAATCACTTGAAGCCATCGATCACCCAGATCATTTGTTGAGAACGCATGTGTAATCACTACAGTAGACACAAAATGCTGGAGTAACACAGCGGGACAGGCAGCGAATCTGAAGAGAAGGAATGGCTGATGTTTTGAGTCGAGATGCTGCCTGTCCTGCTGAGTTACTCCAGCATTTTGTGTCTATCTTCAGTTTAAACCAGTATCTGCAGTTCCTTCCCACACATTTTGTGTGTAATTACTATGTTGTGTTTTTATCTAATTGTATTAATTGTAGCTGTAACTTTTTCAACATAGTGAAACTTCACAACCATTGTTGCTTACCATGGAGGAAGTCATGTAGTTTTAATTTTATAGATACAGCTCGGAAACAGGCCCTTCGGCCCACCGGGTCCACGCCGACCAGCGATCCCCGCACATTAACACAATCCTGCACACACTAGGGACATTTATCAAGCCAATTGACCTACCAACCTGTACGTCTTTGGCGATTGTGGAACTTGGGGCAATCAAGGGAAGTGTTTTGAGGGCAATCAGTATCAGGTAGTGAACGTCCCAACGTGTATGAAGGTAGACAAGGGCCCGATCAGGTGTGGCCATAGACACTGAAGGAAGCTAGAGAAGAAATTGCAGCTGTCCTGGCTGAGATCTATGTCATAATTAATTAGGGGAGAGGTGTCGGAAGACTGGAGGTTGGCAAACGTCTTTATTTAAGAAGGGCTGCAAAGAAAAGCCTGGGAACCATAGGCCAGTGAGCCTAACGTCTGTGGTCATAAAGTTACTAGAGAGTCTTCTGAGGGATATACATGCATTCAGATAGACAAGGGCTGTTTAAGGATAGTGGGCAGGGTGTTGTACATGGGAGATCAAGTCTCACGAATCTGATTGAATTTTCGAAGATATAACCAAAATGTCGATGAGGGAAGGGCTGTCAAAGTTGTACAGTATGTGTGGATTTCAGCAAGACAGTTGACACTGTTCTGCATGCTAGGCTGCTCTGGAAGGCCAGATCACAAGGGATCCAGCGAGACCTAGCTGACTGGATAGAAAATTGGTTACATGGAAGGAAGCAGACAGTACTGATGGAAGGTATGGACACGGTTTTACCCATCTTCCTCTGTTCCTATGAGTTTCCAAAGCGTATAAAACCAGTGGACCTCAATTATGGAATTGATCCAACTGCGAATTTATTTCGAGCAGTTTTTCTTCTTGGTCCAGAGTTCATCGTCCTCGATGATCTAGAGCTGCATCTTGACCCCTCTCCATCGAGTATGTCCTTCCTGGTTTTGGCCACCGCCATCTTTGTGTCTAATTCCAATTGTTCCTGCTGTCGCATCATCTGTTCCTCGTGTCGTTTTATCTCTCGCTTCATCTCTTCTTGCTGTCATTCCATCTTATGTGATCTCTCTTCTAGCTGTAACACCATCTCTTCTTGCTGTCGTGCCATCTTATGTGATCTCTCTTCTAGCTGTAACACCATCTCTTCTAGCTGTAACGCCATCTCTTCTTGCTGTGGTGCCATCTTATGTGTTCTCTCTTCTAGCTGTAACACCAACTCTTCTAGCTGTAACGCCATCTCTTCTTGCTGTCGTGCCATCTTATGTGTTCTCTCTTCTAGCTGTAACACCATCTCTTCTAGCTGTAACGCCATCTCTTCTTGCTGTCGTGCCATCTTATGTGTTCTCTCTTCTAGCTGTAACACCAACTCTTCTAGCTGTAACGCCATCTCTTCTTGCTGTCGTGCCATCTTATGTGTTCTCTCTTCTAGCTGTAACACCATATCTTCTTGACGTCGCCTCATCTCTCGCTTGATCTCATGTTTTTTCTTCATGGCATCCGCTTCTATTGAGAGCACAGCTAAATCAGATTTTGCTCCCAATTGAGCAGAAGCCCTCGAAACCGAACTGACTGAGCAACCAGATCTGCGGCCTGATCTTCGTGAAGATACATTCGAGATATTATCTCCTCGTCTAAATTCATCTTCCATTCTGGCACCTTGTTGCTTCGCACTTCCAGCTACAAAGCTCGTCACTTGTGACATAATTTCAGATAACCACTTCTCTGCATTTTTCTTGAACCTATTGAATATCTTCTTCGTGTATTCATCCCACTGGGTATGACGTCTGCGTTTTTCCCAAGACAGCACTGAACACAGCAGTACATTCTGTTTCTTGCCAACCTCCTGGTAGACGTTCCATAGTTGGCTCATATTAGATTTCACCTCGATCACATTCTGTTCTGATTCCATTAGTTTTTTCTGTGTATCCATTCATCTGGTCACCTGCAACCATAATTCATTTCTCTCTTTCTCGGTTTCCCTCAAACAGGCAGCATGTGAAATATCTGTTTCTTCAAGTTGTCTGGGTCTTTCTTCACCACCACGTGGTTCTTCTGGCATCGCTCTGCCTTCATCTACTTCTAAATTCATGATTTTAAAGAGGATGTGGCAGATTGCCAAGTCTTTAAATTAGTCGAACAAATCTCTACTAGTAGCTGTGGCTTTGTTTTTTAATCAGCAATTTCTTCCAGAACTAATAACATACTGATAATGCAGAGAAGATCTCTCTAAGACCAGGTGCAAAACGTGGCTCTAATGCAATGGAATGCACTTATCAGGAGCGACTCAAAACAATCCAAGGTCGGTCTACTTTCCCCAGACACGCTGGAGAAAACAACTTCCGAGCTCCGTTACAGAAGTATTTTAATTAAAACCATGGTTTTAATTCAAAGAGTAATAATCGATTTGTACTCACAAATACAGTGATACGTCTTCAGATACGTCTCGATGCTGTAGATAGACCTCTAGGCTCTTCGGACCGAGATCTAGTTCCTTCTGGAACCACTTTCGTCTGGCTCAACCCTCTCCGAGAATTTTAGACAATCTTTCGACCACTTCTCTGGGACTGTATTTCTTATTCAGTTCCCTGACTGGAACCAGTCCTCTTTGGTTCTGCCTCTCCGAGGTCTTAGCCTGGTCGTCCTTCTCTGGCTGTGCCTCTCCGAGGTCTTGGCCTTCTTCGCTTCGATTCATTCTTCTGTCCCTCTCTCTGGGACTGGTATTAAATCACCGCCGGAGGTATCCTTCTACTTAATGTAGCGGTAGTTTATTATATCGTTCAGGTAATTAGCACCCTAGCCGCTATTTGGATGAGAATGGTTGAAGGGGGTGTCTTCTAAACACATGCAAGCCAACTCACAGAGACCTTCAGAGCTTCTTCTCAGACATTACTTCAAAACAGGTGGGCTGCTTTGAATAATGATCTCAACTATGGGAATGCTGTTGGAGATGCATTAATTGATGCAAATGGATAGAATGCTATCAAGCTCCTGCCTTGCATCTGTTTGCAAACTTCGGGACATGAGTAGATGGGTTACTACAATCCCTGACCAGCTCTTGTAGCCACAGTCATTGTGTTTGATCTAGTTGAGTTCTGGCCATTGACCACCCCAGAATGTTGGTGTGACATGGCAATGCTAATGCGATTGCACATCATCTGCCTGCGGTTCGATTCTCCATTTTTGGAGCTGATCTTTGATTCTTCTGTGTATGAATGTTACTTGCCACTGTTTAGTCTACGCTAAATGTCATCCAGATTCAGCTGAATGCTGGACATGAACTAATTCATTTTCTAAAGATTATAGAGTGATACAGTGTGGAAACAGGCCCTTCTGCCCAACTTGCTCACACCAGCCAACATGTCCCAGCATTAGTCCCACCTGTTCAAGTTCAAGTTCAAGTGAGTTTATTATCATGTGTCCCTGTATAGGACAATGAAATTCTTGCTTTGCTTAAGCACACAGAAAATAGTAGGCATTGACTACAAAACAGATAAATGTGTCCATATACCATGATATAAATATATTCACACATGAATAAATAAACTGGTAGTGCAAATAACAGAAAGTGGTTGCTAATAATCAGAGTTTTGTCCGAGCCAGGTTTAATAGCCTGATGGCTGAGGGGAAGTAGCTATTCCTGAACCTGGTTGTTGCAGTCTTCAGGCTCCTGTACCTTCTACCTGAAGGTAGCAGGGAGATGAGTGTGTGGCCAGGATGGTGTGGGTCTTTGATGATACTGCCAGCCTTTTTGAGGCAGCGACTGCGATAAATCCCCTCGATGGAAGGAAGGTCAGAGCCGATGATGGACTGGGCAGTGTTTACTACTTTTTGTAGTCTTTGTTTGGTCCATATCCCTCCAAACCAGTCCTATCCATGTACCTGTCTAACTGTTTCTTAAATGTTGGGAAAGTTCCAGTCTCAACTACCTCTTCTGGCAGCTCGTTCCATACACCCATCACCCTTTGTGTGTTAAAGTTACCCCTGTAGTGGCACCAAACGTGGTGAATAAGGCCAGACGTCAGGCAGGTTCAAACAGTCGTTTATTCAGGTTCTACACATTAGGTTGGTGCGCTAACTATATTATCATTGCTGCTGTAGCTGAGCGAGGCTGTTTTCTCGGGCTCAGCTACCTGTTGACCGCTAAGATCTCGAGGTGAGATAACCTTAAGTAGCAGGGCACTCCCTCTAGCTCATGACGTCACGCACCAGCCCTCGTACCTACTGACGAGGGTTCGACCATAAGTGACCCGTGTATTGGCTAACGCCACAGGATCCCCCCCAGAACCAGAGGAAGGAATAGAATGGTCGACATTCCAGTGAATATAAGATTAGATTAGATTAGATTAGATATAATGTATTGCCACACAGCCAGGCTGGTGGAAATTTGGGTTGTCTGCAGCGAAACAATAATAAAGAACACACAACCACAATAAAACTGTAACACAAACATCCACCACAGCATTCATCACTGTGGTGGAAGGCACAAAATGTGGCCAGTCCTCCTCCATTTCCCCCCCCCGTGGTCAGGACCAGAGTCCAGAGTCAGTCCAGGATCGGCTCTTCCTCACCGGAGACCGCGGCTTTAAGTTGTTGTAGGCCGCAGGCCGGCGGTCAAGATTTAAAATCCCCGCCGCAGCCAGAAGCACCGTAGACTGCAGGGCCGGCGGTCGAAGCTCCCCTCCAGGGGTGATGGTAAGTCCATGCCGGCCCCGCGGTAGAAGTCGGCCGCGGGCCGGCAGTGATGGCTTCTTCTTCCCCCGGGTCCCCAACGTGAGATCCCGGGCTGTAGACGCCGCACCAGCTGGAGCTCTGCAGACCGCGGCTTCAGGCTGCGACTTCAGGCTGCCGGCTGCCCCGGGTCAGCGAAACGGAGCGCTCCCCTCTAGCGAGCCCCAGCAAGGGCTCACCAGCTCCACAACGAGAGTCCACGCTGCGCCCGCCGCTGAAGCCCCGGGCGTGTCTCCGGGAAAGGCCGCGTCGATCCTTGATGTTAGGCCACGGGGGAGGCGACCTGGAAAAAGTCGCCTCTCCATGGAGGAGGCGACCGAAGCGGTTTCCCCTTACCCCCCCCCCCCACCACCCCCCACATAAAACACACAAAGAAACATTAAATACAGACTTTAAAACATACTAAAAAAATAAAAAAAGGTTGAAAAACTGACGAGCTGCATGACATGGCTGCTGCCAGAGCAGCGCCCCCTACAGTGTCCATACGCCCATTATCTCCCTCCTTCTGCATTGTATTTCACTCATTTTCTCTCATTATCTGACAGCTTTGTCTCTTTTTTATTTCCAGTGTTTATCAGCCCATCCGCCAATAAAACCTCCTTGCCTGTATGCGCGTCTAACTTGCTAGGCTTTGTCTCCTCCCACTTCTTTTTCAGATGGATAATAAAACATTAGGTTAGAACATTTTTCATTCAAAAAGTTACAAATTAAGATCTGCAGTTTATTTTAATCTGGATAATTAGTCAAGCTGGATGATGAGTAGATTGGCATTATTTTTGTAAATGTTCACCTTATAAAGTAAGAAGCAACATTGAGGATATTAATACACATATCATGATTTAACATGGCACTGAAAATTCCTGGTAAAAGTCTTGTATCATATGTTATGTGCAAGATTGCAAAAAGCCAAAAACTACTTGCACCTTTTTCTTTCATGCTGTTTTCATGTCACAATAACGTAGAATGAACAGCATTTGATTTTACACTAATGCTCCATTTCTAGAATTCAAGTCGCTCATCAAGGCCTATGCAATGAAACTAGAGAGAGCTAACTCTCTAAGGGGGTAGAGGAACTGAAATACATTTTCATTAGGTGAGAAATAGTATTGGGTAGGCTAATGGGACTGAAGGATGATAAATCCCCTGGACCTGATGGTCTGCATCCCAGTGTCCCCAGGGAGGTGGCTCTAGAAATAGTGGACACATTGGTGATCATTTTCCAATGTTCAATAGATTCAGGATCAGTTCCTGTGGATTGGAAGAAAGCTAATGTTTTCCCACTTTTCAAGAAAGGAGCGAGAGAGAAAACGGGGAATTAAAGACCAGTTAGCCAGACTTCGATGGTGGGAAATATGCTGGAGTCAATTATTAAAGAGGTAATAATGGGGCATTTGGATAGCAGTAAAAGGATTAGTCCAAGTCAACATGGATTTATGAAAGGGAAATCATGCTTGACTAATTTTCTGAATTTTTTGAGGATGTGACAAGTAAAATGGATGAAGGGGTGCCAGTGGATGTAGTGTATCTAGACTTTCAGAAAGCCTTTGTTAAGGTCCCGCACGGGAGACTGGTGACCAAAATTAGAGCACATGGTATTGGGGGTATTGAGGGTGTTGACGTGGATAGAAAATTGGCTGGCAGAGTAGGAATGAACGGGTCCTTTCCAGAGTGGCAGGCAGTGGCGAGTGGAGTGTCGCAAGGCTCGGTGTTGGGGCCGCAACTGTTTACCATATATATTAATGATTTGAAAGTGGAAATTAGGAGCAACACTAGCAAGTTTAGGGATGATACAAAGCTGGGTGGCAGTGTGAACTGTGAAGAGGATGTTAGGAGGTTGCAGGGTGACCTGGACAGGTTCAGTGAGTGGGCAGATGCGTGGCACATGCAGTATAATATAGATACATGTGAGGTTATTCACTTTGGCGGCAAAAACAAGGGGGCAGATTATTATCTCAATGGGGTTAGGTTAGGTAAAAGGGAGGTGCAGCGAGACCTGGGTGTCCTTGCACACAGGTCATTGAAAGTTGGCTGACAGGTCAGCAGGCAGTGAAGAAAGCTAATGGAATGTTGGCCTTCATAACAAGAGGATTTCAGTATAGGAGTAAAGAGGTTCTTCTGCAGTTGTATAGGGCTCTGGTAAGACCATATCTGGAATATTGTGTACAGTTTTGGTCTCCTAATTTTAGGAAGGACATCCTTGTGATTGAGGCAGTGCAGCGTAGGTTCACGAGATTGATCCCTGGGCTGGCGTGACTGTCATATGAGGAAAGATTGAAAAGACTAGGCTTGTATTTACTGGAGTTTAGAAGGATGAGGGGATCTTATAGAAACATATAACATTATAAAAAAGACTGGACAAGCTAGATGCAGGAAAAATGTTCCCAATATCCAGAGCCATGGGCCACAGCCTTAGAATAAAGAGGAGGTTATTTAAGACTGAGGTGAGAAAAAACGTTTTCACCCAGAGAGTTGTGAATTTATGGAATTCCCTGTTTCTATAAGAACCCCCTCATCCTTCTAAACTCCAGTGAATACAAGCTAAACTCCAATGAATACAGGATGCATGGTTTCACTGTCTTCGCCTATTGAAATAATTAAACATAGCAGGTATGTGCAATATGAATTAGATAGCTGCAACCTAAAGATGCCAGTAAAATACAAATCAAGTCACATTCTTTCTGAATGGGGATTATGCATTACATATTAAACCAAGTAAAGCTTACAGTTTGAAGAAAGATGCATGCAGTGATTTGTTCTTACCCAGTGACATAGTTCTCCAGCATTTTTAGTAGAAGCTTCTTTAAGAGAATATTTCGGTGCAGACAGGTTTTCTAACGTTGGTTCCTTGTCGTTTTCTTCAATTTAAAACCTTTTCTAATGTCGGACAGAAGAAATTATTTTTCACACAAAGCGTCCTGTACAGTATTGCCATACCCCTGATCCTCGATTAGCAAGTGTACAGAAATAGTCTGCAGAGCCCGTATGCAAGAGGCGCCATTTTAAAAGTCCACGCTCTCGATCTTATGACACATCCCGACACATCCAAGGCTGTTGTGGGCCTCCGGCCATCTCCTTCCTTGGACGGGGCCCGTTCCTTCTCTCCAGGGATGCTGCCTGCGTGTGCTGCTTTTACTGTGGATCATGCATGGTATTGAAGATGCACTGAGCTGGCATGTCATCATTTTTGGACATACCTGAAGCTGCCCTTCTGCACTCCTCATTGAACTAGTCTTGATCCGCTGGCTTGACTGAAAAGAAGAGAAGAATGAGGAATCTGCTAAGTCATGACATTGTAGAATGTGGTGGGTTGTATTTCTGCTGATGCCCCACAGTAATTGTTGGAGAGTTAAGAGTGTTTAATTGTCGTACGTACCGGTAACAGAACGATTAAATTCTTGCAGCTAACAGCTTAACAGGCTTGACTCACACACACAGATAAAACATGAATTAAAAAATGGAATACATTTATAACCATAATACTAGGTAGCCATAATAATGCAAAAGCGGGAGTCCTGTGCTCGGTCTTGCTGATATATAAGAGTCCACACCTGGATGGACTTGCAGAAAATGTGAATGTGCTCATGTATGAATGGCCCCCTTCACTTTCAGAGAGCACATTACAGGTACACCTAGAACAGCAGATACAGTAAATATGGTTGGAGGTGGTGCATGTGAACCTCTGCCTCACCTGAAAAGGTTGTTGGGGTCCTTGGACGGAGTAAGTAAAGTTCTTTATTTGTCATTATAACATGTAAAACATGTACAACAAAATTAAAAATGCCAACCAGTCAGTGCACCATTCACACATTATATAAAAGCTAACGATACGTAAAAGAGAAATATCTAAAATAAACAACTAAAGTAAATAACCTGAAAAAAAGCATAAACACACAACTATACATTCTTCTGTCGATTGCACAATCCCTTTGGTATGTAGCGCACCTGCGCTCATTTGGTGGCTATATTAAGTGTAGTTATTGCTGTGGGATAAAAACTGTTTTTGAGTCTGTTTGTCCTTGTCCTCATTGATCTGTACCGTCTGTCTGACGGCAACAGTTCAAACAGGGAGTGTCCAGGGTGGGAAATGTCCTTTATAATGTTCTGGGATTTCTTGAGACAGTGGGAACTGTGTAGGTCCTCCAAGGTGAGGAGAGGGCAGCCGACAATCCTCTGGGCGTTGTCAATAGCCCTCTGGAGCGCTTTTCTCTTAGCCGCTGTGCAGCTGGTGTACCACAAGCATACACAGAATGTTAGGATGCTCTCTATGGAGCACCGATAAAAGGACAGCAGCAGTCTCTGGGTGATGTTATTCTTCCTGAGCACCTTCAGGAAGTGCAGTCTCTGCTAGACCTTTTTCAGCAGCGCAGAGGTGTTCACGTTCCATGTCAGGTCCTCCTCAATGTGGATTCCCAGGAAGCGGAAATCCGCCATCCTCTCCACACAGTCCCCTCTGATAATTAATGGTGTAATGTCCGTTTTCTTCTTCCTGTAGTCTATTATGAGCTCCTTTGTCTTTGAGGTGTTGAGGAGCAGGTTATTCTCTCCACACCACACTGTCAGCTGCTCCACCTCATCGCTGTAGGCGTACTCATCCCCCCCAGAGGTGAGCCCCACCACCGTGGTGTCATCCGCGAATTTGACAATGGTGTTACTGTGGTGCAGTCATATGTATAGATGGTGTAAAGCAGGGGGCTCAGCACGCAGCCCTGTGGAGAGCCGGTGCTGAGGGCCGTGGATGTGTGATGGCCCACTCTGACTCTCTGGCTGCGACCGGACAGGAAGCTATTTATTCACATGCAGGTGTACTGTGGAAGTCCCAGGTCCCCCAGTTTGTCCACCAGTTTGTGGGGAATGATGGTATTAAAAGCAGAGCTGTAGTCCACAAAGAGCATTCGCACGTAGCTCCCCGGCTGCTCCAGGTGGGACAGTGCAGCATGGAGGGCTGTGGCTACAGCGTCCTCTGTGGATATATATCTGTACGCTCTGTACGCAATATGGTGGGGGTCAAAGCTTCGGGGCAGGAGTGATGTGATGTGACCCCGGACCAATTTTTCAAAACACTTCATCACCACTGGTGTGAGTGCGACTGGCCGGTAGTCGTTGAGGCTGGAAATTCAATTCAATTCAATGTATTGTCATTTGGACCCCTTGAGGTCCAAACGAAATGCCGTTTCTGCAGCCATACATTACAAACAAATAGACCCAAGACACAACATATTTTACATAAACATCCATCACATTGCTGTGATGGAAGGCCACAATAACTTGTCTCTCCACTGCACCCCCCCCCCCCCCCCCGATGTCAGAGTCAAAGTCAAAGCCCCCGGCGGGCGATGGCGATTGTCCCGTGGCCATTTAAGCCACGTCGGGTGATGCAAGGTCGCACACCGGGTCTTGGTGTTAGAGCCCCCGGCGCGCGCGCGCAGAGTCCCGCCGCCATTCCAAGCCGCGCGGGGCGGTGCTGTAAGGCCCCGCTCCAGGAGCTCTTCAACCCCGCAACTCGGGCGGGAGAAGTCGCCGTTGCGGGAGCCCTGAAAAGCGGTCTCCCTCCAGGTACCGGCGGGCTCCCGGTGCCGTCCGCGGGTACCTGGAGGGAGCTGGGCTGTGGGGTTTTTTGGGCAAGGGGTCTATGGTGGAGGACTTCAGATAGGGTGGGACAGTGGATTGTGCCAGAGACTGGTTGAAAATCCTCGTAAAGACTCCAGCCAGCTGGTCTGCGCAGTCCTTCAGCACGCGTCCAGAGACGCTGTCGGGTCCAGTAGCCTCCCTCGGATTGATGGCCCGCAGCGTGCGCTTCACCTCATGCTCCTCTATTTTGAGGGTTAAGCTGCTGTGGACCATATGGTGTGATGTGGCTGTCTCTGGTGCCTCCACTTCAAAGCGAGCAAAGAAGAGGTTCAGCTCCTCTGCCAACGAGGCGTCACCTTCAGCAGCTCCAAGGTTGGTCTTGTAGTTGGTGAGATACTGGATCCCCTGCCACACCTGCCTGCTGTTATTACTGTCCAGGTGGTCCTCTATCCTCCTCCTGTAGTCTAATAAGGCCTCTCTGATGCCTCTCTTCAGGTTAGCTCGGGCCGTGCTGTATAAAGCCCTATCGCCAGACCTAAAAGCGGTGTTCCTCTCTTTTAACAGCCGCTGGACCTCCCGGGTCATCCAGGGCTTCTGGTTGGGGTAGACCCGGATGCGTTTGTCCACTGTGACAGTGTCCATGCAGTTTTTAATGTAACAGTACACTGTCTGTGAACACCTCCAGGTCCTGGTGTTCAAACACATCCCAGTTGGTCCTGTCGAAGCAGTCCTGCAGCTGCTGAGAGGCACCATTAGGCCAAGTTGTGATGGTGTTTGTGATGGTAGGAGCAGTTTTCCTGAGGGGGGCATATGCAGGAATTAAAAGCAGGGACATATGGTCAGACTAGCCCAGGTGTGGTAGTGGTCTAGCCCTGTAGCCCAGCTTGATGTTGGAGTACACCTTGTCCAGTGTGTTAGCTCCTCTTGTAGCACATTTAACATGCTGGTAGAATTTGGGGAGCATTGCCTTCAAGTCCGCGTGATTAAAGTCCCCTGCTATGATGTGAACAGCGTCAGGGTATGTGCTCTGCTGGCTGCTAATGCTACCATACAAATGTCCGATAGCCGAGTTAGCATTAGCATCCGGTGGTATGTATACAGCAGTTATCATGACGACAGTAAACTCTCTAGGGAGATAAATGGGCCTGCATTTAACAGTCACATACTCCAGGTCCGGGGAGCAGTGACTGTCTACAATCACTGTGTTAGTACACAAGTTGTTGTTCACGTACACACAGAGCCCTCCTCCTCTGCTCTTACCGGAGTCTCTTGTCCTGTCATGACGCTGTGTGGTGTAACCTGCTCGCTCGATAGCAGAGTCCGGAATGAATGAATGAAGCCAGGTCTCCGTGATCAACAGAATGCTGCTGTCCTTCACGGCGTTGTTAGCTGCAGTCTGTAGCCTCAGTTCATCCATCTTGTTAGCGAGGGATCTGGCGTTGGTGAGAAATAGGCTGGGAAGCGGTGGTTTGAGTGGCTGCCTCCGTAGCCTGGCTAGCGCACCGGCCCTGCAGCCTCGCTTTTGCCTTCTCTCTCTGCGCCGCCTTCGCCTCCTCCCCGCGGGGATGGTAATCCACGGAGAGCCAGGGGCTCCTCGCTATGTCCACCGGGACCTTGTGTGAACGGACAAACTCCGCTCGTGACCAACTCCAATCATAAGGAGATCATGCTGGGCGTAGACGTTGTTCGCCCGACAGAAAGTACACAGGACAAAAAACAACAAGTACACAAAAAGCACGAAGCACCGACCGAAAGAACATTGAGCTGCCGCAACTGTGTGCGCCGCCATCTTGTCCAGTGTGTTAGCTCCTCTTGTAGAGGAGGGACGTATAGGTTCACCTCCTGCTCAGGTGTTGCAAGGGAAAGTACATGGAGAAGAGGAGGTTTGGGAAGGGACGAGTTGACCAGGGAGTTACAGAGGGAACAGAGGTCTCTGCGGAAAGTGGTGGAATTGGGAAGATGTGGCTAGTGGTGGGATCCCGTTGGACGTGGCGAAAATGTCGGAGGATTATCTGCTGTATTGGACGACCTGGGGGACTCTGTCCCTGTCACAACTGGGGGGAAGGGGAGCAAGACCAAGTACGGAGCTGCGGGTTACCTAGGAGAGGTGTCTCTAATCAATGGGGACATCTCGGATGTCCTGGTATGGAACACCTCATCTTGGGCTCAGATGCGGCGTAGGCGGAGGAATTGGGTGTAGGGGATAGAGTCTTTACAGGAAGCAGGGTGGTAATACATGTAGTCTAGATACCTGTGGGAGTCATTGTCAGTTTATAATCTATCTCCTGTGATGGAGACGGTGAGATTAAGAAAAGGTAGGGAGATGTAGGAGATGGTCCAAGTGTATCTTGAGTGCAGGATGGTAGCACCAATCCAGTCGTCAATGTAGCGGTGGTGGATGTGGGTGCTGCTCCTCTTGGCAGCTATGGCATTGCGTGTCTTAGCCCCATGGTGGTAGGGCAGGTGGCATGGTGCAGTAGTGGAGCTGCAGCGGTCGATGTGAGGAGTGTCAATGGAGGGACTGGTCTGGAGACGTGCAAGCTTGTGATCTTTAGTGGAGCCCAGATAGGCAAAGAAGCGTTTGTTGAGAGCGTGGATCTGGTATCGAATGAAGTAAAGTTCTGGTCCATTGCAGGACTGGTTTAAAGTTGTCGAGGTTTGTGATATATAGTGCGATGGTTGCTGCTAGTCTTGACCTGGAGGTCATGGTTTTCAGGCTCCTGTACCACTTTCCTGGTGGTAGGCGTGAAATAAGAACATGGCCAGGAAGGTGTGGGTCTTTGATGATAGTGCCTGCCCTTTTTGTGGCAGTGCCTCCAAAAAATCATTTTGACGTTAGGGATGTTAGTACCTGTGATGATCCAGGCAGTGTCTACAGCACTCTGTAATCTCCATTCCTGGGCGTTTGATTTGCGAAACCAGGCCGCAATGCAACCAGTCAGTGTAATCTCTATCTGTGGACCTGCAATGGAGTTTTTGTTGACATAACAAATATCCTCAATCTTCCAAGGAAGTACAGTTGTTGATGAGCTTGCCTTGTGATTACATCAATGTACCAAGCTCAGGACAGATCTTCAGAAATATGAAGATTCCTGACCCAGGAACTTGCAGCTGTTGACTTTCTGATAGAAACTCAAAGAAACAGAAAATGCGGGAAACACTCAGCAGGTCAGTGAACATCTGTGAGAAGAGTAACAGAGTAAACATTTCAGGCCAAATAGGCCAAGTCAAAACCAGTAAACTCGTGCATACCAAGTATTGAGCCTCCAGATTTATTCGGACTCCATCCCATTTAGCATGATTGTAGTGCCACATAACATGGAGTATGTTCTTGATTTGACTTCCCAGCAATTGTGTAGTGGTCAGTACTCCCACTTAGGGAAGATGCATTGTCACAGTCCATTATTGTGATGGTTGTTGAAGCAAGGCAGTTTTGAGTCATTTTGCTGGTGCGAAGTTGATTTGATTCATTATACGGTGAAGATGATGTATTCATGCAGAATTAATTTGATGCCACGGACATGGCCATTGCTGCTGCCTTCAGAAAGGTCATCTTCCCCCAACAGTTTCTGAAATGTGTTACTGAGGGCAATGGCGACAGTACTGCCTGCACTGTGTGCCTCTTCCTTTGTCTTCCCTGTGGTCACAAAACTACCTGCAGCCTTCACTTTTTATAAATATAAAGAGCTTTCATTCAAACAAACACAAATACACCATCAGCTCCCATCTCCTGCCTGAGAAATGTCAGCTGATTGTAACCAAGAAATAGAAACGCGTGTGAATGTTTACAGTCTCTAACTGATGGCTACTGAGGCAAGTTGTGGCTCTCTGATCTTTCTGATTAAGGTCGATTAATCTGGGAAAAAAAGACACAATGTGCTGGAGTAACTCAACGGGTCAGGCGGAATCTCTAGAGAACATGGATAGGTGAAGGTCCACAAAAATGCTGGAGAAACTCAGCGGGTGCAGCAGCATCTATGGAGCGAAGGAAATAGGTATCGTTTTGGGCCGAAACCCTTCTACAGACTGATAGGGGGTGGCAGGGAGAAGGAGGTAAACAAAGGAGGGGGAGGAGCCCGAGGGCTGGGGGATGGGAGGAGACAGCCCGAGGGCTAAGGAAGGGGAGGAGACAGCAAGGGCTAACAAAATTGGGAGAATTCAATGTTCATGCCCGCCGGATGCAGGCTCCCCAAGCGGAATATGAGGTGCTGTTCCTCCAATTTCCGGTGTTGCTCACTCTGGCCATGGAGGAGACCCAGGACAGAGAGGTCGGATTGGGAATGGGAGGGGGAGTTGAAGTGCTGAGCCACCGGGAGTTCAGGTAGTTTCTTTCGGACCGAGCAGAGGTGTTCGGCGAAATGATCGCCCAACCTCCGCTTAGTCTCACCGGTGTAGATCAGCTGACATATAGAGCAGCGGATGCAGTAGATGAGGTTGGAGGAAATACAGGTGAACCTCTGTCGGACCTGGGACGACTGCTTGGGTCCTTGAATTGAGTCGAGGGGGGAGGTGAAGGGACAGGTGTTGCATCTCTTGCGGTTGCAACGGAAAGTGCCCGGGGAGGGGGTGGTACGGGAGGGAAGGGAAGAATTGACAAGGGAGTTGCGGAGGGAGCGGTCTTTGCGGAAGGCAGACATGGGGGGAGATGGGGAGATGTGGCGAGTGGTGGAGTCACGTTGGACGTGGCGGAAATGGCGGAGGATTATTTGTTGTATTTGACGGCTGGTGGGGTGAAAGGTGAGGACTAGGGGGACTCTGCCCTTGTTGCGGGTGAGGTATTGGGTCGGGACCATGGATAGGTGAGGTATTGGGTTGGGACCCTACTTCAGACTAAAGGGCTGCGACCCGACATGTCACGTGCCTAACCTGCTGCGTTTCTCCAACACCTTGTGTCTTTTATTGGTAAACTATCATCCGTAGTACCTTGTGTCTCAGTTAATCTGGATCACAAGTTAAACTCAAGGCTTCTGATCTAAATTAGTCAGTGTGGCTAATGCCTGGTCTTTGGGGAAGCTTTTGAATGATGTCCATTTATTCTACAAATGTGAACTCTGTGTTTATTACATTGACAGAGATTGAACATTCTATATTGCCCTGGTATATTAGTGGAATTATCGGGAGTCTGGCTCTTCTCCTCGTCATTATACTGGCAGTGGTGTGGTGTCAAAGAAGGCACACGCCTACAGGTAAAGTACATGAAGACATCCTTAATGCAGCACAGATTCCCCAAATTATCAATGACAATGTTATCTTTGTTACAAGGAGAAAAGAACAATATATTTTGGATAAGAAAAGTATCTGTTTGTGCTTATGTTGTTGACAAATTGATTTCAGACTTTTTGTTGTCAATTGAAGCATTATTTATGCAATGTGCATTTTCCTGTCTACCTGTGCTGCCATGAGGAGTCTGCTGTATGATGCTGTTCATGTGGTGATCTGCAATGACCTGACCATGTGGTGATTGTGTCACCATCCCCTTTGTAAACCAATATCAAATAAACATGCCAGAAGTTGAAGTATAGCTAGTGTAGTTATGTAGAAAATATGGTCTCCAATTTGCCCTCAATATGTTCCTATTTAATGAGGGATAAATATGGGCCAGTAAACCAGGAGACCAAGGTACTGCACTCTGGTGGTTCAAACTTCAAGTGAAAACTTTGCCTTGTGTACCATAGGTCATAATTTAGGGAACACTGTGTTTCCATGGACTCTGATTTTATACACGTGGTCTTATCCCACAATTAAATGTCTCTGACGTACATCTGAAATAATGTTGCTGGTCATTCTGGTGGATCTCATTATCAATGCGGCACAGTATAAACACTGGATTGTTGCTTCTTTAAAATCAAACCAAATTAAAGTCTTAATCAGAAAATAATACTTATTTTCCAGAAATCAATGTGACCCCAGTACCTGAGATGAGCCGTGTTACTGAATATATGTCTGTAAGTAGGAATACAAAGCAACAAGGTAAATAGATGACTCTGTCAATGAATCTCTAGTTGTACAGGTGTTGTATTTGATGAAGCAACCTATTTCACATTTCACAGTTATGTAACAAGAATGTGAGGAAGGGAACCTCAAACACACAAACTAATTGATCAATTCAACAGTCTCTCTTGTGTCAATTCACCCCTCAGCCCCATCTTCCTCATCCAACTGCAGGTCTTACTCTGCATTGGTCAATTGATTAACTTTCACTGGACTATCATGGTCAACCCATCAATGTTGAGACGACACCATGAACAACATATTCACACTCCTAATTTATTGTTGATCCTGATTAACAGCTTGGTTAGTGGCTCTCTAAAGAATGGACAACACTTGCCCTTCCAAAAGCACCATCCCTTTCACAAAATATCATCTAGCATTAAATGCCTCCAATTCACTTTGCCACTAGTTCAGGTTTTATTTTAAAGTGAAAATAACAACAACATTTCAGAATGGTTTCAGCATCATTAGTAGATGGTGGATAGGTGATGTTTCGGATCGAGACCCTTCTTGTGAGTCTGAAGTAGGGTCATGACCCGAAACATCACCTACACATGTCCTCCAGAGATGCTGCCTGACCTGCAGAAGTACTCCAGCACTTTGTCTCCCTTTGTGTATTAACCAGCATCTGCAGTTCTTTGTTTCCACCTCAGACAGAATCAGAATCAGGTTTTATTTGCCAAGTATGTTTTGTAACATACGATGAATTTCATTGGCCAGGTCAGTCATACAATTACAAAGCAACAGACACAAAAACACATTTTAACATGAACATCCACCACAGTGACTCCTACACATTCCTTACTGTGATGGAAGGAGAAATAAAGTTCAAGTCCTTCACTAGTGTTCTACCTCGGTCATGGGCCTCGAGCCTCCATTGACGGGACGATCTTAACTCCCGTAGCCGGTGGCGTTCAGGCCCTCCACGTCGAGGCGTTGAGATCCTGCATCAGGGGGGATGTCAGCTCCCCCACGCCGGGCGTTCAAACCTCGCGTCGGGTCTGGTTAAACCTTCCGCGGCGTTGGAGCTCCCAAATAGCCTCTCCTGAGACTGCGAGCCATTGATGGTAAGTCCACAGGCCGCGGTGGGAGCGATCCCAGGCAAGGGATCCGCTCCGGTGTTAAGTCCGTGACCCACGGTGGGGCTCACGACAGTCCGAGGCGGTTTTTTAACTCCATCGATGGTAGGCCGCAGAGCCCAACCCAGGAGAATGTGATCTGAAAAATGATCAAACTCCGGGAAGGTAAGAACCTGAATAAAAATGTTTCCCCCCTCTCCCCACATAAAACAAACTGAAGAACATTAAAACAAACTTTAGAAAACGCTAAAATAACAAAAAGATGAAAAAAACGAACAGACTGCCGTGAGGGCTGGCCATCTGGAGTACCTCTGCAGTGCTGGTCAAATGGTGGACAGTATTGTTTTTGCCAGAATTTAGACCACATTTCTGATGAATCTGATGAACAACAGAGTAATCTTTCTTGAAAAATCTGAAGGAACCTTTCAATAAATCAGGCATTGCTCGTGTTTTAATGAGAACAATATAAATGCCTTACCTTGTCCCACAGTATGGATCAATGTATTCCACTGTAAAGGCATCGATTGTATTCATATATTGTCTTTCTGCTGATGCAACAAAAGCTTTCCCTGAACCTGGGCACACATGACAATAAACTAAACTGAACCTCAGCTGATCATATCTCCCCATATTCCTTGATCTTAGTCCACATATGACTGGCCTCTAATTTGTGTTTTGGAGGGTTTTTTTCCACTAACCAGTGGTCTTTGAAATTTATGCTTCATTTATGTGTTAGACATAGAAAATAGGTGCAGGAGTAGACCATTCGGCCCTTCGAGCCTGCACCATTCGCCATTTGATATGATCATGGCTGATCATCCAACTCAGTATCCCATCCCTGCCTTCTATCCATACCCCCCGATTCCTTTAACCACAAGGGCCACATCTACCTCCCTCTTAAATATAGCCAATGAACTGTGGCCTCAACTACCTTCAGTGGCAGAGAATTACATATATTCACCATTCTCTGTGTAAAAAAATGATTTCCTCATCTCGGTCCTAAAAGTCTTCCCTCTTATCCTTGAACTGTGACCCCTAGTTCTGGACTTCCCCAACATAGGGAATAATCTTCCTGCATCTAGCCTGTCCAACCCCTTAAGAAGTTTGTAAGTTTCTAAAAGATCCCCCCTCAATCTTCTAAATTCCAGCGAGTACAAGCCGAGTCTATCCAGTCTTTCCTCATATGAAAGCCCTGCCATCCCATGAATCAGTCTGGTGAACCTTCTCTGTGCTCCCTCTATGGCAAGAATGACTTTCCTCAGATTAGGAGACCAAAACTGTACGCAATACCATATAACCATATAACCATATAACAATTACAGCACGGAAACAGGCCATCTCGACCCTTCTAGTCCGTGCCGAACACGTATTCTCCCCTAGTCCCATATACCTGCGCTCAGACCATAACCCTCCATTCCTTTCCCGTCCATATAACTATCCAATTTATTTTTAAATGATAAAAACGAACCTGCCTCCACCACCTTACCCTGGAAGCTCATTCCACACAGCCACCACTCTCTGAGTAAAGAAGTTCCCCCTCATGTTACCCCTAAACTTCTGTCCCTTAATTCTCAAGTCATGTCCCCTTGTTTGAATCTTCCCTACTCTCAGTGGGAAAAGCTTATCCACGTCAACTCTGTCTATCCCTCTCATCATTTTAAAGACCTCTATCAAGTCCCCCCTTAACCTTCTGCGCTCCAAAGAATAAAGCCCTAACTTGTTCAACCTTTCTCTGTAACTTAGTTACTGAAACCCAGGCAACATTCTACTAAATCTCCTCTGTACTCTCTCTATTTTGTTGACATCCTTCCTATAATTAGGCGACCAAAATTGTACCCAATACTCCAGAATTGGCCTCACCAATGCCTTGTACAATTTTAACATTACATCCCAACTTCTATACTCAATGCTCTGTTTATAAAGGCCAGCGCACCAAAAGCTTTCTTTACCACCCTATCTACATGAGATTCCACTTTCAGGGAACTGTGCACAGTTATTCCCAGATCCCTCTGTTCACCGGCATTCTTCAATTCCCTACCATTTACCATGTACGTCCTATTTTGATTTGTCCTGCCAAGATGTAGCACCTCACACTTATCAGCATTAAACTCCATCTGCCATCTTTCAGGCCACTCTTCCAACTGGCATACATCTCTCTGTAGACTTTGAAAATCTACTTCATTATCCACAACCCCACCTATCTTAGTATAATCTGCATATTTACTAATCCAATTTACCACACCATCATCCAGGTCATTGATGTACATGACAAACAACAGTGGACCCAACACAGATCCCTGGTGTGGTCTCACCAAGACCCTGTACAACTGCAGTAGAACCTCCCTGCTCTTATACTCAAATCCTTTTGCTATGAATGTGTCGTGTTGCCTTAGTCCAAATGCCTCTGATGCTGCTGCAGGCAACATTGTCATTGTATCTGTTCCTGTACCTTGCCATTGTTGTGTATCTGTCAATGAATTCAACAACTCCTAAAATGTACTGAATGATTTGGCTCCAGTCAAATCTGTGGTAGAGAATGTAACAGATTGTTTGTTCTCCTCATCTTAATCCTTATTGTCTGTTGTCTTAAACCTTTACCCCTGGTCATGGTCTCCCCCAACAGGGAACATCTTCCTCAATCCAGACTGGTCTACCTGTTGGAATTGTCTATGTTTCCATGAGAGCCATTGTCATTCTTCTAAACTCCACGAGCCAAATTAACTCAAATTCTCTTTGTAAATTCCACCATCCCAGGAAGAAGTCAAAACAAGGAGGCTAGGAGATGTGACATTTCATGGAGGGGTTTTTCAAACTGCTGGAGGTAGTCTGTGGGTCGAGCAGCATCTATGAAGGGAAAGCGATGATCAGCGTTTCGTATCGTGACCCTGCATTGACTTAAATCATCCTTTTTCAAATACAAATAAATTCTTTGTTTCCAACTTATTTCCACAGATACAGAGGAAGGTATTCACTATGTATCCATCTCCTTCCAGCCTAAAGCAACTGGTGGTAAAATGACTTTATTTAAATATGTTTTAATCTTTTATCATAGTGAGGATTATTGACACAGAGTAGTCTGAAACCCTGCTGTCTTTGGCCACCTTACAACAGCATCAGGCATTCATGGGATAAAGTCCCTCACCCTGCTCATCAACATGAAGTGGGACAGTCAGCTGAGGCTCAGTTAGGAGCCCAACCTTCTCCGAGTGCGTTCCGGTCCCCTAAACTACAGGGAGTGGGTTCTGGTCCCCTAACCTACTCTCTAAGTGGGTTCTGGTCCTCTAGCCTACTCTGTGGGCTTTGGTCCTCTAGCCTACTCTGAAATGGGTACACTAGCCACTCCAGAGATACAACCAGTGACATCCAGGCTGCTGTTACAACTCTGTTGTGCATTGGCGTTGGTGATGGGAAGTGAAACCAAGACACCATTTATGTCCATCTGAAGAACATTCTTCTGCACAACTCCTGACTGAGCTAGAAGTGATCAGCACAATCTTCCTTGAATTACAATATATTTTTGATATTGATTAGTAGGGCTGGATGTTACAATCCCTAAGGTTCTTCACCACAACTGACATCCTATATTCTTGGGGGTGACCACTAGGTGATTTTGCTACCAACCAGACACATCTTCAGTTGTGTACACTCAACATCCCTGGGTGTTTCGGCCTTTTATCACAAGACACCCACCCTCAGTCGAGGCAGGCCCACCACAGGGTGATCAGCCCTGGGTGTGTGTCTTATGGTTAGCCTCTAGATGGTCAGTCACGTGGCAGCCCAGACAGCATCGTTTCTCTTCAGCCACAGCCAGTGACTGCTCCATTCTGCTTTTTTCCTTCCATCTTCCTCTCTACCGCTGACTGTGACCGGTTGGGCTCTGGACTCGTGTCCGTTGGTGGGACTGTACTTGGTTGAGCTTCGCCTGGGGTGCTGATACCCTGTGGACTGTGGTGGTCAACCTGCCACTGGGCTTCACTCGACTGGATTTGGCCTTCCTCTTAGAAGGTCATGGTTAAAGCGAGGCCCCACACCAAGCTCTCCCAGGCACGTTTCCCTGCCCTGGTGGATCTTGAGACCCTTCTCTGATGTTATCTTTTCCCAGCCACAGATGCAGCTTCGTAGCGTATGTCCTGCCAGGGCTGCTTCTCTGTCAATTGCTGTGCTAGTTCTCTTATTCATAGTCGATTCCTTCTGTAGCAATATAAGGGTGTCTTGTTCATGGTGACCATTCCTGCAGCTCACTGTAAATGCAGAGGTATGACAGATGGGTTTTCTGGAATTCAATGTCTAGTTGATCTACTGTCAGGAAGTGCAAAATGTAGTAAGCTTTAGTCGTTTATATTCCATTTGTCGTTTCCTTTGTCAACATCATCCACCAATGTCATTTTTAATTGTGATGTTTGCATTTATTACAGGCAACAGCGATAATACACTGTCCTCCAATCAAGCATCAGGGACTGTATGTATATTGATTCTTGTTGTTGAAATCCCAGATCGTACAAGTATGAATTAAAGCTGTAATCTGTTTACTGATCTAAACAGCGACAACAGCAACAGAAATACAATTGGTATATCTTTCTCTTCCAGAACCATGTTTCTTCAAAGGAAGATGAGTCTGTCATATATGCTGAAACAGCAAAAAAATAAACATGAAGAGAGTGGAAAGTAAAGGCTTGGACTTTGACAAATGCAACGTTGCCATTTTTGGAATTGAATTTTTTACTTCATCTATATTACTAAAACTAAGGTATTGACCACTTTCTGACTTTCTGTTTCGTGATTTCTGAAAGAACGCCGCCACTTACGGCCGTGATTTTTGGCCACCTCGCTCGGGGTCCCTCTCCGCTGAGCTGGACAGGAGGCTTTTTCCCACCGATGGAAAATCAGAGAGTTGTTAATGTTTTAGTATTGATTGTGAGTGTGAGTGTGTGTGTGTATGTGAGTGTGTGAGTGTGTGTGAGTGTGTGTGTGTGGGTTTTCAGAAAATGTATTGGTTGTAAAGTGTTTGCAAATTTGGAGACTTTAAACATTTGAATCATTCGTTTCCACACTATGTTTACCACTTTCTGAAGTTACTTGGCATTTTAGTATTAGTTGTGTGTGTGTGTGTGTGTGTGTGTGTGTGTGTGTGTGTGTGTGTGTGACTGTGTGAGTGTGTGACTGTGTGACTGTGTGAGTGAGTGAGTCTGTGTGAGTGTGTCTGTGTGTGTGTGATTGAGTCTGTGTGTGTGTGTGTGTGTGTGCGTGTGTGTGTGAGTGTGTGTGAGTGTGTGTGTGTATGTGTGGGTGAGTGTGTGTGTGTGTGAGTGTGTGTGTGTGTGTGTGTGTGTGTGTGTGTGTGTGTGTGTGTGTGTGTGTGTGTGTGTGTGTGTGTGTGTGTGTGTGTGTGTGTGTGTGTGTGTGGGGGGGTTTTCAGAAAATGTTTTGGTTGTAAAGTGTTTGCAAATTTGGAGACTTTAAACGTTTGAATCATACGGATTCCACACTATGTTTACCACTTTCTGTAGTTACTTGGCATTTAATATTAGATGTGTGTGTGTGTGTGTGTCAGTGTGTGTGTGTGTGTGTGTGTGTGTGTGTGACTATGTGTGTGTGTGTGTGTGTGTGTGTGTGTGTGTGTGTGTGTGTGACTGTGTGAGTGTGTGACTGTGTGTGTGTCTGTGTGAGTGAGTCTGTGTGAGTGAGTCTGTGTGTGTGTGATTGAGTCTGTGTGTGTGTGTGTGTGTGTGAGTGAGTCTGTGTGTGTGCGAGTAAGTGAGTCTGTGTGTGTGTGAGTCTGTGCGTGCGCGTGTGCGTGCGTGAGTGAGAGTACGTGCGTGTCTGAGAATGTGTGCGTCAGTTTGTGCATGAGTGTGTGCGTGTGTGAGAGTGTGTGCGTGAGTGAGAGTGTGTGTCTGAGAGAGTGTGTGTGTGTGTGTATATAGGGAGTTGCACGCAAGGTCACCAGGTCAAAGGGCATGACGCACGGAGTCGCTCAATCCAATCGCAGCTTCCAGTATATGTTGTTAATACATGAAACGCGTACTTTCCTACCTGTTAACAACTGCCAACACGTTGAATGTTTGCGCTGTAAATAATTGTGGAAGTCGGGGTAACCGTGAGAGACTTCTATCCTTCTTCAGAATTCCAAAAGTGAAGCGAAATGAAGGTAAAGAGAATCGAGAGCTGAAGGGACAACAACAGCTAAAGTGCTTGGCGAACATTGGCCGTGCAGATATCGAGATTGAAAATATTGGGAATTATTGTCTTTGCTCACTGCATTTCATTAACAGCAAGGCATTATTTGTGTTTTTTCTTGGTCCCTTTGGTATCTAAAAAGTTTCAGAAGTGATAAATCTGGCTGTAAAAAATTTAAATCGCCCATGGTTCTGAAGTGGGTTTGTACATGCAAAAAGTAAATGCTTCTGAAGCTAAATGTATCGTTAAAAAAATCTCCAGACTTATGAGTGATGCGTAGAAAAGTTTTCTATCATTATGCTATGGAGTTGTATATTTTGACAAATAATAAAATGTGTTGACAGCTTAAACACCCACTGTCTTTCAATAGGATATTGTCAATTTGCTGAGGTTGATTATGTCCAATTAACAGCTAACAATGATGCCATTTCTTGGCTTGCATCTGAGTAAAATGTAATTCAAAACCCACGGCCTACCATCGGACTGGACCGGAGTTTCCTGTCGGGACCGGCCGGGACTACGGCTTCGGCGGCGGCACATCGCTGGGACACCATCATGGAGCGGGCGATGCCTTACCGGGTCGCCGTGCGGTAAGCTCTGGAGTGCTGTGGCTGCCGACTCCAACATCCGAGGAGCTGCGGTCTGCGGAGCGCCCAGCCGCGGGTGGGCGGCGCTGGATTCAAAACACCGTGGAGCCTGGGATCTGTTGCCGAGATCGCCAGAGTCGGAGCTCCAGTCAGCGCGCCTGTAGATGTCGGGTACCGCGGTCTGCGGAGCGTCCAGCCGCGGGTGGGCGGCGCTGGATTTAAAACACTGCGGAGCCTGGGATCTCTTGCGGAGATCGCCAGAGACGGAGCTCCAGCCAGCGTGGCCTGTCGACTTCAGGTGCCTCTGTCTCCGGGGTGGGAGCGGCCGCTCCAGACATTTCCAAGCCGCTGAGGAGTGTTCACCAGACGCCGGAGTTCCAGCTTCCCGGCAAGAATCCTGAAAACATCAGACTGGCTGCGGAGGCCACAAATCAGCCCCGACCTCGGGTGATTCACAGAGGACGAGGACTTAACTTTTTTATGCCTTTCCCCAAAGTGGAAAACGTTGATTCTGTTGTGTGGGGACGTTCATGTTGAATTCTATAACGTGTTGTAATTTTTTCTTATTTTTAATTTTTTCTATGGATGTACGGAAACTTAATTATTTATTTTATGTAAAGCACTTTGGTTTCAACGCAAGTTGATTTAAACATGCTATATAAATAAAATGTACTTACTTACGTATGGTTTGTGATTTATTTACCCACACCCACCCAAAACCACCCTCACCCACCCGAAACAACCCTCACTGGCCCCAAACCACCCACACCCACCCGAAACCACACTCACCCGCCCAAAACCACCCCCACCCGCCCCTAAACCACCCGCACCCACCGAAAACCACCCTTACCCGCCCCTAAACCACCCTCACCCACCCAAAACCACCCTTACCCGCCCGAAACCACCCTCACCCGCCCGAAACCATCCTCACGTTCCCGAAACCATCCTCACCCTCCCGAAACCACCCTCACCCGCCCGAAACCACGCACACCAGCCCGAAACCACCCTCACCCGCCCGAAACCACCCACACCCGCCCGAAACCACCCTCACCCGCCCGAAATCACCCTCACCCGCCCGAAACCACTCTCACCCGCCCGAAACCACCCTCATCCCCCCCAAAACCACCCACACCCGCCCGTACAGGGTCTTGGTGAGACCACACCTGGAGTATTGTGTACAGTTTTGGTCTCCTAATCTGAGGTAAGACATTCTTGCCATAGAGGGAGTACAGAGAAGGTTCACCAGACTGATTGCTGGGATGGCAGGACTTTCATATGAAGAAAGACTGGATAGACTCGGCTTGTACTCGCTGGAATTTAGAAGGTTGAGGGGGGGATCTTATAGAAACGTACACAATTCTTGAGGGGTTGGACAGGCTAGATGCAGGAAGATTGTTCCCGATGTTGGGGAAGTCCAGAACAAGGGGCCACACACACAGTTTAAGGATAAGGGGGAAGTCGAGATGAGAAAAACATGTTTTTCCCACACAGAGAGTGGTGAATCTGTGGAATTCTCTGCCACAGAAGGTAGTTGAGGCCACACAGTTCATTGGCTATATTTAAGAGGGTGTTAGATGTGGCCCTTGTGGCTAAAGGGATCAGGGGGTATGGAGAGAAGGCAGGTACAGGATACTGAGTTGGATGATCAGCCATGATCATATTGAATGGCGAATGGTGCAGGCTCGAAGGGCCCTCTCTACTCCTGCACCTATTGTCTATGTTTCCATGTTTCTATCCCACAGTTACAGCCGCCACCGCCATCTCCATCATCAGGGTCCGGGTCCCATCTTGTTCCCGCCCAAAGCTCTAACCGCCAACCGCCAGCCGACCTCACCTGCCCTCACCAAGATGGCCGCCGACCTCACCTGCCCTGGTCAAGATGGCCCCGACCTCACCTGCCCTCAGCAACATGGCCGCCGGTCTCACCTGCCGTCAGCAAGATGGCCGCCGACCTCACCTGCCCTCACCAAGATGGCCGCCGACCTCACCTGCCCTCAGCAAGATGTCCGCTGACCTCACCTGCCCTCACCAAGATGGCCGCCGACCTCACCTGCCTCAGCAAGATGGCCGCCGGCCTCATCTGCCCTCAGCAAGATGGCCGCCGTCAACCCCACATTTAGACCAAAGATCTATGGAGCGAAGATGCTGCTGCACCCGCTGAGTTTCTCCAGCATTTTTGTGTACATCCTATAGCAGAGTTCCGCCGTACACGGTGCAGGTGCAGGTGCAGCAGCTTCTGTGGAGCATCTCGGGGCTGAAACAACCTTTCATTTTCCAGCATCTGCAGTTCCTTCTTGAACACAACCCCCTCACCAAGATGTTCAAAAGGGAACTGCAGATGCTGGAATATCGAAGGTACACAAAATTGCTGGGGAAACTCAGCGGGTGCAGCAGCATCTATGGAGCGAAGGAAATAGGCGACGTTTCGGGCCGAAACCCTTCTTCAGACTGATGGGGGGTGGGGGAAAGAAAGAAGGAAAAGGGGAGGAGGAGGAGGAGCCCGAGGGCGGGCGGGTGGGAGGGTGGGAGGAGACAGCTAGAGGGTTAAGGAAGGGGAGGAGACAGCAAGGGCTAGCCAAATTGGGAGAATTCTATGTTAATGCCATAAGGACGCAAGGTCCCCAGACGGAATATGAGGTGCTGTTCCTCCAATTTCCGCTGTTGCTCACTCTGGCAATGGAGGAGACCCAGGACAGAGAGGTCGGATTGGGAATGGGAGGGGGAGTTGAAGTGCTGAGCCACCGGGAGGTCAGGTAGGTTATTGCGGACTGAGCGGAGGTGTTCGACGAAACGATCGCCCAACCTACGCTTGGTCTCACCGATGTAAATCAGCTGACATCTAGAGCAGCGGATGCAGTAGATGAGGTTGGAGGAGATAAATGTGAACCTTTGTCGCAACTGGAACGACTGCTTGGGACCTTGGATGGAGTCGAGGGGGGAGGTGAAGGGACAGGTGTTGCATTTCTTGCGGTTGCAACGGAAAGTGCCCGGGGAGGGGGTGGTGCGGGAGGGAAGGGAAGAATTGACGAGGGAATTGCGGAGGGAGCGGTCTTTGCGGAAGGCAGACATGGGGGGAGATGGGAAGATGTGGCGAGTGGTGGGGTCACGTTGGAGGTGGCGGAAATGGCGGAGGATTATGTGTTGTATTTGCCGGCTGGTGGGGTGAAAGGTGAGGACCAGAGGGACTCTGCCCTTGTTGCGTTGTTGAGGGTTTCGGCCCGAAACGTCGCCTATTTCCTTCGCTCCATAGATGCTGCTGCACCCGCTGAGTTTCCCCAGCAATTTTGTGTACCTTCGATATTCCAGCATCTGCAGTTCCCTTTTGAACACCCCGACCTCACCAAGATGGCCGTTCTTCCGCCCGCCCCATCGACCGCATCAAAATGGCGGCGGAGAAGAAGCGGCGGTTGGTGACGTCTCTGCGGACGGACGGAGCTGAGGTAAATAATGTCGTCTAGATATCGTGTAGTTGTAAATATATAGTTGTAGTTGTAGTTGTGGTGTAGTGTGTAGTGTAATTATAGTACAGTGTAGTGTAGTGTAATCAAGTGTAGTCTAGTGTAGTTATAGTGTAGTGTAGTCTAGATATCGTGTAGTTGTAAATATATAGTTGCCGTTGTAGTTGTAGTGTAGTCAATGTACTGTGGTGTGGTCTAGTGTAGACAATATAGTACAGTCTAGTGTTACAGAACACTGTGTGGTCAATATAGTACAGTCGAGTGTAGACAACACACAGTGTAGTTACAGAACACGTGTGGTCAATATAGTACAGTCTAGTGTAGACAACACAGTGTAGTTACAGAACACGTGTGGTCAATATAGTCTAGTGTAGACAACACAGTGTAGTTACAGAACACTGTGTGGTCAATATAGTACAGTCTAGTGTAGACAACACATTGTGGTTACAGAACACGTGTGGTCAATATAGTCTTGTGTAGACAACACAGTATAGTTACAGTACACTGTGTGTGGTCAATATAGTACAGTCTAGTGTAGACAACACACAGTGTAGTTACAGATTGCCCTGTCTGGGCTGAAGAAGAAACTCAGTGACCTGCAGACAATGCTGAGCCACGAGATCCAGAGCGACGTACTCACCATCAATTAGCAGGGCTGGCCCTCGCCCCCAACCCAACACTGAACCCTGTGTTCAAAAGGGAACTGCAGATGCTGGAATATCGAAGGTACACAAAATTGCTGGGGAAACTCAGCGGGTGCAGCAGCATCTATGGAGCGAAGGAAATAGGCGACGTTTCGGGCCGAAACCCTTCTTCAGACTGATGGGGGGTGGGGAAAGAAAGAAGGAAAAAGGGAGGAGGAGGAGGGTGGGAGGAGCTGCGGACGGACTGTACCTACATTGGGGACCTGGGGTGGAGGGTATTGCACCGAGGTGTTCCCTGCAACCTGTTTCTCTCGCGGTTCACAGACTCGCCAGCCGCCTGCCACTTTTGCGGGCTGGAAGAGTCTGTGTACCACGTGTACATGGAGTGCGTGAGGCTGCAGCCACTGTTTGAATATCTAAAGGGGCTGCTCCTTGCCTTCTGGCTGCATTTTTCACCCACCATCCTCATCTTTGGACACCTTGTGCGTAGGGGAGAGGGTAGGGCTGAAGATGTCCTGGTTGGATTGCTCCTGGGCCTGGCCAAGCTGGCCATCCGCGAGTCACGGCGCCAGACGGTGGAGGGCTCTACCCGAGCCGGCTGCCTGCCCCTTTTCCGGGGTTACGTCCGTGCCCGGGTGGGATTAGAAAGGGAATACGCCCTGTCTACGGGCACCCTGAGGGAGTTCCGGGACCGCTGGGCTCCGCAGGGTGCTGAATGTATCCTCAATAAGGATTGTATCATAGTTGTATAGTAGGTAATTACATGTTTGTATTGTATTATGGTGGTGGGTTCTGGCTTGTTTTATTGTAATGTAAATATTATTTTTAATAATTGAATACATTTTTTGATTAAAAAAAACCAAAAAAACTGTTGCGGGCTGGAAGAGTCTGTGTACCACGTGTACATGGAGTGCGTGAGGCTGCAGCCACAGTTTGGATATCTAAAGGGGCTGCTCCTTGCCTTCTGGCTGCATTTTTCACCCACCATCCTCATCTTTGGACACCCTGTGCGTAGGGGAGAGGGTAGGGCTGAAGATGTCCTGGTTGGGTTGCTCCTGGGCCTGGCCAAGCTGGCCATCCGCGAGTCACGGCACCAGACGTTGGAGGGCTCTACCCGAGCCGGCTGCCTGCCCCTTTTCCGGGGATACGTCCGTGCCCGGGTGCGGATGGAAAGGGAATACGCCCTGTCTACGGGCACCCTGAGGGAGTTCCGGGACCGCTGGGCACCGAGGAGGGTTGAATGTATCCTTGACAAGGATTGCAATATAATTGTTTAGCAGTTGCTTAGCATATTTGTTCGTCTTGTATTATGGTGGTGTTTTGTTTTATTGTATTGTCAATACTATTTTAATATTTGAATAAATAACAGTGTTCTGTAACTACACGTGTACTGTGTATAATGTAGTGTAAATATAGTGCAGTGTAGTACAGTACAGTACAGTACACTGTGTGTGTAACTGGTCAATATAGTGTAGTGTAGTTCTGTACTACACTGTACTGTAACTAGACGGACGGAGCTGAGGTAAATAATGTTGTAAATGTCTGTTAATATCACCATTTAAATATAGTTATAGTGTAGTACAGTGTAGTGTAGTGTAGTGTAGTGCAGTGTAGTGTAGTACAGTGTAGTGTAGTGTAGTACAGTGTAGTGTAGTGTAGTACAGTGTAGTGTAGTGCAGTGTAGTGTAGTGTAGTACAGTGTAGAGTAGTGTAGTACAGTGTAGTGTAGTGTAGTGTAGTACAGTGTAGTGTAGTGTAGTGTATTGCAGTACAGTGTAGTGTAGTGTAGTGTAGTACATTGTAGTGTAATGCAGTGTAGTACAGTGTAGTGCAGTGTAGTACAGTGTAGTGTAGTGTAGTGTAGTACAGTGTAGTGTAGTGTAGTGTAGTGTAGTACAGTGTAGTACAGTGTAGTGTGGTATAGTGTAGTACAGTGTAGTGCGGTCTAGTATAAATATAGTTATAGTGTAGTACAGTGTAGTGTGGTCTAGTATAAATACAGTTATAGTGTAGTACAGTGTAGTGTGGTCTAGTATAAATATAGTTATAGTGTAGTACAGTGTAGTGTGGTCAAGTATAAATATAGTTATAGTGTAGTACAGTGTAGTGTGGTCTAGTATAAATATAGTTATAGTGTAGTACAGTGTAGTGTGGTCAAGTATAAATACAGTTATAGTGTAGTACAGTGTAGTGTGGTCTAGCATAAATATAGTTATAGTGTAGTACAGTGTAGTGTGGTCTAGTATAAATACAGTTATGGTGTAGTACAGTGTAGTGTGGTCTAGTATAAATACAGTTAGAGTGTAGTGCAATGTAGTGTGGTCTAGTATAAATATAGTTATAGTGTTGTACCGTGTAGTGTGGTCTAGTATAAATACAGTTAGAGTGTAGTGCAGTGTAGTGTGGTCTAGTATAAATATAGTTATAGTGTAGTACAGTGTAGTGTGGTCTAGTATAAATACAGTTAGAGTGTAGTGCAGTGTAGTGTGGTCTAGTATAAATATAGTTATAGTGTTGTATAGTGTAGTGTGGTCTAGTATAAATACAGTTAGAGTGTAGTGCAGTGTAGTGTGGTCTAGTATAAATACAGTTATAGTGTAGCACAGTGTAGTGTGGTCTAGTATAAATATATTTACAGTGTAGTGTGGACTAGTATAAATACAGTTATGGTGTAGTACAGTGTAGTGTGGTCTAGTATAAATACAATTAGACTGTAGTACAGTGTAGTGTGGTCTTGTATAAATATAGTTATAGTGTAGTACAGTGTAGTGTGGTCTAGTATAAATATAGTTATAGTGTAGTACAGTGTAGTGTGGTCTAGTATAAATACAGTTTTAGTGTAGTACAGTGTAGTGTGGTCTAGTATAAATACAGTTATAGTGTAGTACAGTGTAGTGTGGTCTAGTATAAATACAGTTATAGTGTAGTACAATGTAGTGTGGTCTAGTATAAATACAGTTATAGTGTAGTACAGTGTAGTGTGGTCTAGTATAAATACAGTTATAGTGTAATACAGTGTAGAGTGGTCTAGTCTAAATACAGTTAGAGTGTAGTACAGTGTAGTGTGGTCTAGTATAAATACAGTTATAGTGTAGTACAGTGTAGTGTGGTCTTGTATAAATATAGTTATAGTGTAGTACAGTGTAGTGTGGTCTAGTATAAATATAGTTATAGTGTAGTACAGTGTAGTGTGATCTAATATAAATACAGTTATAGTGTAGTGCAGTGGTGTGTGGTCTAGTATAAATACAGTTATAGTGTAGTACAGTGTAGAGTGGTCTAGTATAAATACAGTTATAGTGTAGTACAGTGTAGTGTGGTCTAGTATAAATATAGTTATAGTGTAGTACAGTGTAGTGTGGTCTAGTATAAATACAGTTATAGTGTAGTACAGTGTAGTGTGGTCTAGTATAAATACAGTTATACTGTAGTGTAGTTATAGTGCAGTGTAGTACAGTGTAGTACAGATTAGTACAGAAATGGTCATTATAGTGCAGTGCGGTGCAGTGTAGGGTAGTCATGTATAGTACAGTGTAGTACAGAACACGTGTGTGTAACTAGTCAATATAGTGCAGTGTAGTTCTGTAACTACACTGTGCTGTAACTAGACGGACGGAGCTGAGGTAAATAATGTTGTAAATGTGTGTGTGGTTAATATATATAAATATATAGTACAGTGCAGTGTAGTGTAGGGTAGTGTAGTACAGTGTAGTGAAGTCATATATAGTGCAGTGTAGTGTAGTCTAGACTACACACATACAGTGTTCTGTAACTACACTGTACTGTAACTAGACGGACAGAGCTGAGGTAAATAATGTTGTAAATGTTGTAAATGTGTGTGTGGTCAATATATATAAATATATAGTACAGTGTAGTGTAGTGTAGTGTAGGGTAGTCATATATAGTGTAGTGTAGTACAGTGTAGTACAGAACACGTGTGTGTGTGGTCTATATATATACATATATAGTACAGTGCTGTGTAGTGTAGTACAATGTAGTGTGGGGTAGTGTAGTACAGAACACGTGTGTGTGTGGTCAATATATATAAATATATAGTACAGTGTAGTGTAGTGTAGTATAGGGTAATATATAGTGCAGTGTAGTACAGTGTAGTACAGAACACGTGTGTGTAACTGGTCAATATAGTGCAGTGTAGTGTAGTCTAGACCACACACACACACAGTGTTCTGTAACTACACTGTACTGTAACTAGACGGACGGAGCTGAGGTAAATAATGTTGTAAATGTTGTAAATGTGTGTGTGGTCAATATATATACATATATAGTACAGTGCAGTGTAGTGTAGTGTAGTGTAGTCATATATAGTGTAGTGTAGTCATATATAGTGTAGTGTAGTACTGTGTAGTACAGAACACGTGTGTGTGTGTGCGGTCAATGTAGTGTAGACTAGACCGCACACATAGTGTTCTGTAACTACACTGTACTGTAACTAGACGGACGGAGCTGAGGTAAATAATGTTGTAAATGTGTGTGTGGTCAATATATTTAAATATATAGTACAGTGCAGTGTAGTCTAGGGTAGTGTAGTACAGTGTAGTGTAGTCATATATAGTGCAGTGTAGTGTAGTCTAGACTACACACACACAGTGTTCTGTAACTACACTGTACTGTAACTAGACGGACAGAGCTGAGGTAAGTAATCTTGTAAATGTTGTAAATGTGTGTGTGGTCAATATATATATAATTATATAGTACAGTGCAGTGTAGTGTAGTGTAGTGTAGTGCAGTAGTGTAGTGTAGTGTAGTGTAGTACAGTGTAGTGTAGTGTAGTACAGTGTAGTGTAGTACAGTGTAGTGTAGTGTAGTGTAGTACAGTGTAGTGTAGTGTAGTGTAGTTCAGTGTAGTGTAGTGTAGTACAGAACACGTGTGTGTGGTCAATATATATCAATATATAGCACAGTGTAGTGTAGGGTAGGGTAGTGTAGTGTAGTCATATATAGTGTAGTGTAGTACAGTGTAGTACAGAACACGTGTGTGTGTGTGTGACTGGTTAATATAGTGTAGTGTAATCTAGACCACACACACAGTGTTCTGTAACTACACTGTACTGTGTATAATGTAGTGTAAATATAGTGCAGTGTAGTTACGGTACAGTACACTGTGTGGAACTGGTCAATATAGTGTAGTGTAGTTCTGTACTACACTACTGTAACTAGACGGACAGAGCTGAGGTAAATAATGTTGTACATGTAGTTTAGTGTAGTCTAGTATAGTGTAGTATAGTTGTAGTGTAGTACAGAACACGTGTGTGTGTGTGTGTGGAACTGGTCAATATAGTGTAGTCTAGACCACACACATAGTGTTCTGTAACTACACGTGTACTACACTGTACTGTAACTAGACGGACAGAGCTGAGGTAAATAATGTTGTAAATGTCTGTTAATATCACCATATAAATACAGTTATAGTGTAGTACAGTGTAGTGTGGTCAAGTATAAATACAGTTATGGTGTAGTACAGTGTAGTGTAGTCTAGTATAAATACAGTTATGGTGTAGTACAGTGTAGTGTGGTCTAGTATAAATACAGTTATGGTGTAGTACAGTGTAGTGTGGTCTAGTATAAATACAGTTATAGTGTAGTACAGTGTAGTGTGGTCTAGTATAAATATAGTTATAGTGTAGTACAGTGTAGTGTGGTCTAGTATAAATATAGTTATAGTGTAGTACAGTGTAGTGTGGTCAAGTATAAATATAGTTATAGTGTAGTACAGTGTAGTGTGGTCTAGTATAAATATAGTTATAGTGTAGTACAGTGTAGTGTGGTCGAGTATAAATACAGTTATAGTGTAGTACAGTGTAGTGTGGTCTAGCATAAATACAGTTATAGTGTAGTACAGTGTAGTGTGGTCTAGTATAAATACAGTTATGGTGTAGTACAGTGTAGTGTGGTCTAGTATAAATACAGTTAGAGTGTAGTGCAATGTAGTGTGGTCTAGTATAAATATAGTTATAGTGTTGTACAGTGTAGTGTGGTCTAGTATAAATACAGTTAGAGTGTGGTGCAGTGTAGTGTGGTCTAGTATACATATAGTTATAGTGTAGTACAGTGTAGTGTGGTCTAGTATAAATACAGTTAGAGTGTAGTGCAGTGTAGTGTGGTCTAGTATAAATATAGTTATAGTGTTGTATAGTGTAGTGTGGTCTAGTATAAATACAGTTAGAGTGTAGTGCAGTGTAGTGTGGTCTAGTATAAATATAGTTATAGTGTAGTACAGTGTAGTGTGGTCTAGTATAAATATAGTTACAGTGTAGTGTGGACTAGTATAAATACAGTTATGGTGTAGTACAGTGTAGTGTGGTCTAGTATAAATACAATTAGACTGTAGTACAGTGTAGTGTGGTCTTGTATAAATATAGTTATAGTGTAGTACAGTGTAGTGTGGTCTAGTATAAATATAGTTATAGTGTAGTACAGTGTAGTGTGGTCTAGTATAAATACAGTTTTAGTGTAGTACAGTGTAGTGTGGTCTAGTATAAATACAGTTATAGTGTAGTACAGTGTAGTGTGGTCTAGTATAAATACAGTTATAGTGTAGTACAGTGTAGTGTGGTCTAGTATAAATACAGTTATAGTGTAGTACAGTATAGTGTGGTCTAGTATAAACACAGTTATAGTGTAGTACAGTGTAGTGTGGTCTAGTATAAATATAGTTATAGTGTAGGACAGTGTGGTGTGGTCTAGTATAAATACAGTTATAGTGTAGTACAGTGTAGTGTGGTCTAGTATAAATATAGTTATATAGTACAGTGTAGTGTGGTCTAGTATAAATACAGTTATAGTGTAGTACAGTGTAGTGTGGTCTAGTATAAATATAGTTATAGTGTAGTACAGTGTAGTGTGGTCTAGTATAAATACAGTTATAGTGTAGTACAGTGTAGTGTGGTCTAGTATAAATATAGTTATAGTGTAGGACAGTGTGGTGTGGTCTAGTATAAATACAGTTATAGTGTAGTACAGTGTAGTGTGGTCTAGTATAAATACAGTTATAGTGTAGTACAGTGTAGTGTGGTCTAGTATAAATACAGTTATAGTGTAGTACAGTGTAGTGTGGTCTAGTATAAATACAGTTTTAGTGTAGTACAGTGTAGTGTGGTCTAGTATAAATATAGTTATCGTGTAGTACAGTGTAGTGTGGTCTAGTATAAATACAGTTATGGTGTAGTACAGTGTAGTGTGGTCTAGAATAAATATAGTTATAGTGTAGTACAGTGTAGTGTGGTCTAGTATAAATACAGTTATAGTGTAGTATAGTGTAGTGTGGTCTAGTATAAATATAGTTATAGTGTAGTACAGTGTAGTGTGGTCTAGTATAAATATAGTTATAGTGTAGTACAGTGTAGTGTGGTCTAGTATAAATACAGTTATAGTGTAGTACAGTGTAGTGTGGTCTAGTATAAATACAGTTATAGTGTAGTACAGTGTAGTGTGGTCTAGTATAAATACAGTTATAGTGTAGTACAGTGTAGTGTGGTCTAGTATAAATACAGTTATAGTGTAGTACAGTGTAGTGTGGTCTAGTATAAACACAGTTATAGTGTAGTACAGTGTAGTGTGGTCTAGTATAAATATAGTTATAGTGTTGGACAGTGTGGTGTGGTCTAGTATAAATACAGTTATAGTGTAGTACAGTGTAGTGTGGTCTAGTATAAATATAGTTATAGTGTAGTACAGTGTAGTGTGGTCTAGTATAAATACAGTTATAGTGTAGTACAGTGTAGTGTGGTCTAGTATAAATATAGTTATAGTGTAGTACAGTGTGGTGTGGTCTAGTATAAATACAGTTATAGTGTAGTACAGTGTAGTGTGGTCTAGTATAAATATAGTTATAGTGTAGGACAGTGTGGTGTGGTCTAGTATAAATACAGTTATAGTGTAGTACAGTGTAGTGTGGTCTAGTATAAATACAGTTATAGTGTAGTACAGTGTAGTGTGGTCTAGTATAAATACAGTTATAGTGTAGTACAGTGTAGTGTGGTCTAGTATAAATACAGTTATAGTGTAGTACAGTGTAGTGTGGTCTAGTATCAATATAGTTATAGTGTAGTACAGTGTAGTGTGGTCTAGTATAAATACAGTTATGGTGTAGTACATTGTAGTGTGGTCTAGTATAAATATAGTTATAGTGTAGTACAGTGTAGTGTGGTCTAGTATAAATACAGTTATAGTGTAGTACAGTGTAGTGTGGTCTAGTATAAATATAGTTATAGTGTAGTACAGTGTAGTGTGGTCTAGTATAAATACAGTTATAGTGTAGTACAGTGCAGTGTGGTCTAGTATAAATACAGTTGTAGTGTAGTACAGTGTAGCGTGGTCTAGTATACATACAGTTATAGTGTAGTACAGTGTAGTGTGGTCTAGTATAAATACAGTTATAGTGTAGTACAGTGTAGTGTGGTCAGTGTAGTGTAGTATAGTGTAGGGTAGTACAGAACTGGTCAATATAGTGCAGTGTAGTCTAGACCACACACACAGTGTTCTGTAACTACAGGTGTACTGTGTATAATGTAGTGTAAATATAGTGCAGTGTAGTGCAGTATAGTACAGTACACTGTGTGTGTAACTGGTCAATATAGTGTAGTGTAGTTCTGTACTACACTGTACTGTAACTAGACGGACGGAGCTGAGGTAAATAATGTTGTAAATGTCTGTTAATACCACCATATAAATATAGTTATAGTGTAGTACAGGGTAGTGTGGTCTAGTATAAATATAGTTATAGTGTAGTACAGTGTAGTGTGGTCTAGTATAAATATAGTTATAGTGTAGTACAGTGTAGTGTGGTCTAGTATAAATACAGTTATAGTGTAGTACAGTGTAGTGTGGTCTCGTATACATACAGTTATAGTGTAGTGCAGTGTAGTGTGGTTCAAGATCAAGTTCATGTGAGTTTATTGTCATGTGTCCCTGTATAGGACAATGAAATTCTTGCTTTGCTTAAGCACACAGAAAATAGTAGGCATTTAGTACAAAACAGATAAATGTGTCCATATACCATGATATAAATATATACACACATGAATAAATAAACTGGTAAAGTGCAAATAACAGAAAGTGGTTATTAATAATCAGAGTTTTGTCCGAGCCAGGTTTAATAGCCTGATGGCTGTGGGGAAGTAGCTATTCCTGAACCTGGTTGTTGCAGTCTTCAGGCTCCTGTACCTTCTACCTGCAGGTAGCTGGGAGTTGAGTGTGTGGCCAGGATGGTGTGGGTCTTTGATGATACTGCCAGCCTTTTTGAGGCAGCGACTACGATCAATCCCCTCGATGGAAGGAAGGTCAGAGCCGATGATGGACTGGGCAGTGTTTATTACTTTTTGTAGTCTTTTCCTCTCCAGGGCGCTCAAAATGCCGCACCAAGCCACGATGCAACCGGTCAGTATGCTCTCTACTGTGCACCTGTAGAAGTTAGAGAGAGTCTTCATTGACAATCCGACTCTCCGTAATCTTCTCAGGAAGTAGAGTCGCTGATGAGCTTTTTTGATAATTGCGTTAGTGTTCTCGGACCAGGAAAGATCTTCAGAGATGTGCACGCCCAGGAATTTGAAGTTCTTGACCCTTTCAACCATCGACCCGCTGATATAAATGGGGCTGTGGTTCCCCCTCCTACTCCTTCCAAAGTCCACAATCAGTTCCTTGGGTTTGCTTGTGTTGAGGGCCAGGTTATTGCGCTTGCACCATATGGACAGGTGCTCGATCTCTTTTCTGTACTCTGACTCATCCCCATCAGTGATACGTCCCACAATAGTGGTGTCGTCAGCGAACGTGATGATGGAGTTCGCACGGTGGTTCGCTACGCAGTCATGGGTATAGAGTGAGTACAGCAGGGGGCTGAGCACACAGCCTTGAGGTACTCCCGTGCTGATTGTTATCGACGCTGACACATTTCCACCAATACGAACAGACTGTGGTCTGTGGACGAGGAAGTCGAGGATCCAGTTGCAGAGGGATGCGCAGAGACCCAGTTCTGCGAGTTTGGTAACCAGTTTGGAGGGGATGATTATGTTAAATGCCGAGCTGTAATCAATGAATAACAGCCTGACATATGAGTTTTTGTTCTCCAAGTGGTCCAGTGCGGAGTGGAGGGCCAGCGAGATCGCATCCACCGTTGATCTGTTGTGGCGGTACGCGAACTGCAGTGGGTCCAGGTTTTTGTCGAGGTAGGAGTTGATTTGCTCCATAATCAACCTCTCAAAGCACTTCATCACCACCGGCGTTAGTGCCACTGGTCGATAGTCATAGTATAATGACTAGTATAATGTCATTGTATAATGGTCTAGTATAAATACAGTTATAGTGTAGTACAGTGTGGTGTGGTCTAGTATAAATACAGTTATAGTGTAGTACAGTGTAGTGTGGTCTAATATAAATACAGTTATAGTGTAGTATAGTGTGGTCTAGTATAAATACAGTTATAGTGTAGTACAATGTAGTGTGGTCTAGTATAAATACAGTTATAGTGTAGTACAGTGTAGTGTGGTCTAGTATAAATACAGTTATAGTGTAGTACAGTGTAGAGTGGTCTAGTCTAAATACAGTTAGAGTGTAGTACAGTGTAGTGTGGTCTAGTATAAATACAGTTATAGTGTAGTACAGTGTAGTGTGGTCTTGTATAAATATAGTTATAGTGTAGTACAGTGTAGTGTGGTCTAGTATAAATATAGTTATAGTGTAGTACAGTGTAGTGTGATCTAATATAAATACAGTTATAGTGTAGTGCAGTGGTGTGTGGTCTAGTATAAATACAGTTATAGTGTAGTACAGTGTAGAGTGGTCTAGTATAAATACAGTTATAGTGTAGTACAGTGTAGTGTGGTCTAGTATAAATATAGTTATAGTGTAGTACAGTGTAGTGTGGTCTAGTATAAATACAGTTATAGTGTAGTACAGTGTAGTGTGGTCTAGTATAAATACAGTTATACTGTAGTGTAGTTATAGTGCAGTGTAGTACAGTGTAGTACAGATTAGTACAGAAATGGTCATTATAGTGCAGTGCGGTGCAGTGTAGGGTAGTCATGTATAGTACAGTGTAGTACAGAACACGTGTGTGTAACTAGTCAATATAGTGCAGTGTAGTTCTGTAACTACACTGTGCTGTAACTAGACGGACGGAGCTGAGGTAAATAATGTTGTAAATGTGTGTGTGGTTAATATATATAAATATATAGTACAGTGCAGTGTAGTGTAGGGTAGTGTAGTACAGTGTAGTGAAGTCATATATAGTGCAGTGTAGTGTAGTCTAGACTACACACATACAGTGTTCTGTAACTACACTGTACTGTAACTAGACGGACAGAGCTGAGGTAAATAATGTTGTAAATGTTGTAAATGTGTGTGTGGTCAATATATATAAATATATAGTACAGTGTAGTGTAGTGTAGTGTAGGGTAGTCATATATAGTGTAGTGTAGTACAGTGTAGTACAGAACACGTGTGTGTGTGGTCTATATATATACATATATAGTACAGTGCTGTGTAGTGTAGTACAAAGTAGTGTGGGGTAGTGTAGTACAGAACACGTGTGTGTGTGGTCAATGTATATAAATATATAGTACAGTGTAGTGTAGTGTAGTATAGGGTAATATATAGTGCAGTGTAGTACAGTGTAGTACAGAACACGTGTGTGTAACTGGTCAATATAGTGCAGTGTAGTGTAGTCTAGACCACACACACACACAGTGTTCTGTAACTACACTGTACTGTAACTAGACGGACGGAGCTGAGGTAAATAATGTTGTAAATGTTGTAAATGTGTGTGTGGTCAATATATATACATATATAGTACAGTGCAGTGTAGTGTAGTGTAGTGTAGTCATATATAGTGTAGTGTAGTCATATATAGTGTAGTGTAGTACTGTGTAGTACAGAACACGTGTGTGTGTGTGCGGTCAATGTAGTGTAGACTAGACCGCACACATAGTGTTCTGTAACTACACTGTACTGTAACTAGACGGACGGAGCTGAGGTAAATAATGTTGTAAATGTGTGTGTGGTCAATATATTTAAATATATAGTACAGTGCAGTGTAGTCTAGGGTAGTGTAGTACAGTGTAGTGTAGTCATATATAGTGCAGTGTAGTGTAGTCTAGACTACACACACACAGTGTTCTGTAACTACACTGTACTGTAACTAGACGGACAGAGCTGAGGTAAGTAATCTTGTAAATGTTGTAAATGTGTGTGTGGTCAATATATATATAATTATATAGTACAGTGCAGTGTAGTGTAGTGTAGTGTAGTGCAGTAGTGTAGTGTAGTGTAGTGTAGTACAGTGTAGTGTAGTGTAGTACAGTGTAGTGTAGTACAGTGTAGTGTAGTGTAGTACAGTGTAGTGTAGTGTAGTGTAGTTCAGTGTAGTGTAGTGTAGTACAGAACACGTGTGTGTGGTCAATATATATCAATATATAGCACAGTGTAGTGTAGGGTAGGGTAGTGTAGTGTAGTCATATATAGTGTAGTGTAGTACAGTGTAGTACAGAACACGTGTGTGTGTGTGTGACTGGTTAATATAGTGTGGTGTAATCTAGACCACACACACAGTGTTCTGTAACTACACTGTACTGTGTATAATGTAGTGTAAATATAGTGCAGTGTAGTTACGGTACAGTACACTGTGTGGAACTGGTCAATATAGTGTAGTGTAGTTCTGTAAGTACACGTGTACTGTAACTAGACAGACGGAGCTGAGGTAAATAATGTTGTAAATTGAATTGAATTGAATTGAATGCCTTTATTGTCATATATGTGTGTGCGGTCAATATATATAAATATATAGTACAGTATAAATATAGTACAGTGTAGTGTAGGGTAGGGTAGTCATATATAGTGTAGTACAGTGTAGTGTACAGTACAGAACACGTGTGTGTGTGTGTGGAACTGGTCAATATAGTGTAGTGTAGTTCTGTACTACACTACTGTAACTAGACGGACAGAGCTGAGGTAAATAATGTTGTAAATGTAGTTTAGTGTAGTCTAGTATAGTGTAGTATAGTTGTAGTGTAGTACAGAACACGTGTGTGTGTGTGTGTGGAACTGGTCAATATAGTGTAGTCTAGACCACACACATAGTGTTCTGTAACTACACGTGTACTACACTGTACTGTAACTAGACGGACAGAGCTGAGGTAAATAATGTTGTAAATGTCTGTTAATATCACCATATAAATACAGTTATAGTGTAGTACAGTGTAGTGTGGTCAAGTATAAATACAGTTATGGTGTAGTACAGTGTAGTGTAGTCTAGTATAAATACAGTTATGGTGTAGTACAGTGTAGTATGGTCTAGTATAAATACAGTTATGGTGTAGTAGTGTAGTGTGGTCTAGTATAAATACAGTTATGGTGTAGTACAGTGTAGTGTGGTCTAGTATAAATACAGTTATGGTGTAGTACAGTGTAGTGTGGTCTAGTATAATTACAGTTATTGTGTAGTACAGTGTAGTGTGGTCTAGTATAAATACAGTTATGGTGTAGTACAGTGTAGTGTGGTCTAGTATAAATACAGTTATGGTGAAGTACAGTGTAGTGTGGTCTAGTATAAATACAGTTATGGTGTAGTACAGTGTAGTGTGGTCTAGTATAAATACAGTTATGGTGTAGTACAGTGTAGTGTGGTCTAGTATAAAAACAGTTATGGTGTAGTACAGTGTAGCGTGGTCTAGTATAAATACAGTTATAGTGTAGTACAGTTTAGTGTGGTCTAGTATAAATACAGTTGTGGTGTAGTACAGTGTAGTGTGGTCCAGTATAAATACAGTTATGGTGTAGTACAGTGAAGTGTTCTCTAGTACAAATACAGTTATGGTGTAGTACAGTGTAGTGTGGTCTAGTATAAATACAATTATGGTGTAGTACATTGTAGTGTGGTCTAGTATAAATACAATTATGGTGTAGTACAGTGTAGTGTGGTCTAGTACAAATACAGTTATGGTGTAGTACAGTGTAGTGTGGTCTAGTATAAATACAGTTATGGTGTAGTAAAATGTAGTGTGGTCTAGTATAAATACAGTTATGGTGTAGTGCTGTGTAGTGTGGTTTAGTATAAATACAGTTATGGTGTAGTGCAGTGTAGTGTGGTCTAGTATAAATACAGTTATGGTGTAGTACAGTATAGTGTGGTCTAGTATAAATATAGTTATAGTGTAGTACAGTGTAGTGTGGTCTAGTATAAATACAATTATAGTGTCGTACAGTGTAGTGTGGTCTAGTATAAATACAGTTATAGTGTAGTACAGTGTAGTGTGGTCTAATATAAATACAGTTATAGTGTAGTATAGTGTGGTCTAGTATAATACAGTTATAGTGTAGTACAATGTAGTGTGGTCTAGTATAAATACAGTTATAGTGTAGTACAGTGTAGTGTGGTCTAGTATAAATACAGTTATAGTGTAGTACAGTGTAGTGTGGTCTAGTATAAATGCAGTTATAGTGTGGTACAGTGTGGTGTGGTCTAGTATAAATACAGTTATAGTGTAGTACAGTGTAGTGTGGTCTAGTATAAATACAGTTATAGTGTAGTACAGTGTAGTGTGGTCTAGTATAAATACAGTTATAGTGTAGTACAGTGTAGTGTGGTCTAGTATAAATATAGTTATAGTGTAGTACAGTGTAGTGTGGTCTAGTATAAATACAGTTATAGTGTAGTACAGTGTAGTGTGGTCTAGTATAAATGCAGTTATAGTGTGGTACAGTGTGGTGTGGTCTAGTATAAATACAGTTATAGTGTAGTACAGTGTAGTGTGGTCTAGTATAAATACAGTTATAGTGTAGTACAGTGTAGTGTGGTCTAGTATAAATACAGTTATAGTGTAGTACAGTGTAGTTTGGTCTAGTATAAATATAGTTATAGTGTAGTACAGTGTAGTGTGGTCTAGTATAAATACAGTTATAGTGTAGTACAGTGTAGTGTGGTCTAGTATAAATACAGTTATAGTGTAATACAGTGTAGTGTGGTCTAGTATAAATACAGTTATAGTGTAGTACAGTGTAGTGTGGTCTAGTATAAATACTATTATAGTGTAGTACAGTGTAGTGTGGTCTAGTATAAATATAGTTATAGTGTAGTACAGTGTAGTGTGGTCTAGTATAAATACAGTTATAGTGTAGTACAGTGTAGTGTGGTCTAGTATAAATATAGTTATAGTGTAGTGTATCACATGTGTATGTGGGGTCAATATTGTGGGGAAATGAGTGAGGTAAATAATGTTGTAAATGAGCGGGAAATATCTTTATAGTTTAGTCTAACTATATAGTTGTAGTTAGTCTAGTACAGTACAATTATAGTGTAGTCACATACAGTGCAGTTACAGTACAGTGTAGTACACGTGTGTGTGGAGAAATTACTGAGGTAAATAATGTTGTAAATGAGCGGAAATGTCTTTGACTGTCTAGTTTAGCCTAGATATAAATATAGTTATAGTGTAGTGTAGTACACGTGTATGTGTGTGTGGTCAATAAATATAAATATATAGTTACAGTACAGTGTAGTGTAGTACATGTGTATGTGAGGTCAAACATGGTGGAGAAATGAGTTGAGGTAAATAATGTTGTAAATGAGCGGGAATTGTCTTTGTAGTTTAGTTAGTCTAAATATATAGTTAAAGTTACAGTGTAGTACACGTGTGTGTCTGTGTGGTCAATAAATATAAATATATAGTTCTTCTTGGTTCTTGGTTACTTGGTCCTCCAAAATATTCCAACTGGAATTTAAACTGGAGGTGCTGAAGGGAGGGATTAAGCCAGAAAGGGTTATTGGGAAGAAAGTGCTACTTTAAATTTAGTTGCATCTGGTTGGGTAACTATAGTTTGGTGGAGATTATTCCATGCTTTAATTGTGCGTGGGAAGAACGAATTGCTGTACACATCTGTCTTTGTAGCTGGGATCACAAATTGGATCGAATGCCCTCGTCTGCTCCTAATTGGTTTGGGGTTGGTGTAGGTCTTGTGATCTATGTCTAGCTGACCATTTAACATTTTGTAAAAACAGGTCAAACGGTGAGCTTCACGTCTGTCTTGGAGAGGGTTCCACCCCAGAGAATTCAGAAGTTTGGTGACACTCGCTTCTCTCTCATAGGTGTTAGTAACAAATCGAGCGGCCTGTCTTTGGACACGTTCGATGGATGAAATGTTTTTATCTGTGTATGGGTCCAAAGCTGCAACTGTTCCCGCTCAGTTACAGTGTAGTGTACACGTGTAGTCTAGTACACGTGTGTGTGTGGGGTCAAAATGGTGGATATATATATATATATATATATATATATACAGTACAGTTCACCTGTGTGTGGTCAATGATCACATAAATAATGTTGTAAATGAGCGGGAAATGTATTTGTGTGTATGCGTAGTCTAGTATAAATATAAATATAGTGTAGTGTAGTGTAGTACACGTGTGTGGGGTCAATATTGTTAATATATATAAATGTAGTGCAGTTACAGTGTAGTGTAGTCTAGTACACGTGTGTGTGGTCAATATATAGTTATAGTACAGTGTAGTGTAGTGTAGAACACTGTGTGTAGGATCAATAAATACCACATATATATAGTACAGTTACAGTATAGTTCATGTGTGTGAGGTCAATGACCACACAAATAATGTTGTAAATGAGCGGGAAATATGTGTGTCTGGTCAATAAATATAAATATATAGTTACAGTGTAGTGTAGTGTAGTACACGTGTGTGGGGTCAATATAGTTAATATAGTGTAGTGTAGTACACGTGTGTGTGGGGTCAATATTGTTAATATAGTGTAGTGTAGTACATGTGTGTGTGGGGTCAATATTGTTAATATAGTGTAGTGTAGTACACGTGTGTGTGGGGTCAATATGGGTCAATGACCACATAAATACAGTGTCAAGTCAATAAACTAGACGGACGGAGCTGAGGTAAATAATGTTGTAAATGTGTGTGTGGTCAATATATATAAATATATAGTACAGTATAAATATAGTACAGTGTAGTGTAGTGTAGTTACACGTGTGTGTGTGTGGAACTGGTCAATATAGTGCAGTGTAGTTGTAGTGTAGTGTAGTGTAGTACAGAACACGTGTGTGTGTGTGGGGAACTGGTCAGTATAGTGTAGTGTAGTCTAGACAGTACAGTACACGTGTAGTACAGTGTAGAGTACAGTACAGAACACGTGTGTGTGTGACTGGATAATATAGTGTAGGACAGTGTAGTGTAGTTCAGTACAGTACACGTGTAGTACAGTGCAGTACAGTACAGAACACTATGTGTGTGTAACTGGTCAATGTAGTATAGTATAGTATATCTTTATTGTCATTTTCCTGACTACTCACATACCCAGAGGAAACAAAAAAACGTTGCTCAACCAGTGTCCATTCAGTGTGCAGTAAAAAATAAATAGAAATAAAAATACATATATCATGAACAAATTAACCACTCTACTCTCTACTAAACATCAACAGGCGTTCCGATCGGCAGCGGCACGACAATGGCTCTGCTGCAGTGTTTCCGGGTTGGCGGTTGGTGCGCGATACTTTGGCAGGGGGAAAAGTCCGTTTATCAGTCTTATAGCCTGCGGGAAGAAGCTGAGGAGCATCCTGCTGGTTTTGCAGCTAATGCTCCTGTACCTCTTCCCAGATGGCAGGATGGAGAATATGTGATGCGATGGGCGGTAGGGGTCTTTGATGATGGAGATGGCTCTGCTGATACATCTATTCCTGTATATGACCAGCAGGAAAGGGAGTGGAGCACCAATAATCCTGCTGGCGGTCTTCACAATCCTGTCTAGTTGGTGCCGTTCGTACGCCTTGCAGCTCCCGAAACAGGAAGTGATGCCGTAGGTTAATGTGCTCTCGATTGTCCCCCTATAAAAAGTTCGTAGGTGTGTAGTGGGGAGACCTGTTTTCCGTAGTCTTCGGAGAGGGTGTAGTCGCTGCTGGGCTCTCTTGACCAGTGCTGTGGTGTTGGTCGTGGACGTCAGGTCATCTGACAGGTGGAGTCCTAGGAACTTCACGCTGCTGACCCTTTCCACATCTGCTCCACCGATGTGCAGAGGTGTATGGTGTTGTTTTCCCGCCCTCCTGAAGTCAACCACAATCTCCTTAGTTTTTCCCACGTTGAGAATTAGGTTGTGGGATTTGCACCATCCTGTGAGCAGCTCCACTTCCATCCTATACTGTAGTGTAGTCATATATAGTGTAGTGTAGTGTAGTCATATATAGTGTAGTGCAGTGTAGTGTAGTGTAGTTCAGTACAGTACACGTGTAGTACATGTGCAGTACAGTACAGTACACTGTGTGTGGGGTCAATATTGTTAATATAATCTAGTTACAGTGTAGTGTAGTCTAGTGTAGTACAGTGTAGTGTAGTGTGGTCTGGTCTAGTATAAATAAATATAGTTATGGTTCAGTGTAGTGTAGTGTAGTACACGTGTAGTACAGTGCAATATAGTTATAGTGCAGTCTAGTCTAGTATAAATATATAGTTATAGTGCAGTGTAGTGTAGTGTAGTTATAGTGCAGTGTGTGTGTGTGTGTGGTCAAAATGGGTCAATGTGTAACAATGACCACAACATCTACGGTTATAGTACAGTTCGCGTGTATGGGGTCAATATGGGTCAATGACCACATAAATACAGTATAGTCAATAAACTAGACAGACGGAGCTGAGGTAAATAATGTTGTAAATGAGCGGGAACTGTCTGTGGTCAATAAATATAAATATATAGTACAGTACAGTTACAGTGTAGTGTAGTGTAGTATACGGTGTGTGTGTGGTTAATATTGTGGGGGAATTAGTGAGGTGAATAATGTTGTAAATGAGCGGGAACTGTCTGTGGGGTCAATAAATATAAATACAGTTACAGTGCAGTACACGTGTGTGTGTGTGTGTGTGTGTGTGTGTGTGGTCAATATTGTTAATATATATATTAATACAGGACAGTGTAGTGTACAGTATAGTCTGTGGGGTCAATATTGTCAATATCACCACATAAATACAGTTATAGTACAGTGTAGTGTAGTCCAGTACAGAACACTGTGTGTGTGTGGGGGAATTAGTGAGGTGAATAATGTTTTAAATGAGCGGGAACTGTCTGTGGTCAATGTTGTTAATATCAGCACATAATCTACAGTACAGTACACGTGTGTGTATGTGTGTGTGTGTGTGTGTGTGTGTGTGTGTGTGTGTGTGTGTGTGTGTGTGTGTGTGTGTGTGTGTGTGTGTGTGTGTGTGTGTGTGTGTGTGTGTGTGTGTGTGTGTCTGTGGTCAATATTGTTAATATCAGCACATAAGCTACAGTACAGTACACGTGTGTGTGTGTGTGTGTGTGTGTGTGCGTGTGTGTGTGTGTGTGTATGTGTGTGTGTGTGTGTGTGTGTGTGTGTGTGTGTGTGTGTGTGTGTGTGTGTGTGTGTGTGTCTGTGGTCAATATTGTTAATATCAGCACATAATCTACAGTACAGTACACGTGTGTGTGTGTGTGTGTGTGTGTGTGTGGGGTCAATATTGTTAATATCAGCACATAAACTACAGTACAATACACGTGTGTGTATGTGTGTGTGTGTGTGTGTGGGGTCAATATTGTTAATATCAGCACATAACCTACAGTACAGTACACGTGTGTGTGTGTGTGGGGTCAATATGTTGGAGAAGTGAGTGAGGACAATCACCACATCATCTACACGTGTGTGTGGGGGGAAACTGGTTATAAATAAACCAGCCTCCACCCTCTGTCTTATTCACTCAGGTCAATAACTGAGGTAATAAATAAATAAATAAACAAATCAGCAGCGGAATCAGCAAAATAAATACACCCGGTAAATCTGGGAGAGAGAGAGAGAGCTGAGGTCAATCTCCACATAAACTACACGTCTGGGGGAATAAAACTGGTAAAACTGGGGTCAATAATATAAACTCACCGTCTGGAGCAGCGTCCTGAGATAAAACACGTTATAAACATCTATCTCTCTCTCTCTGGCTCTCAACCCCCCCCCCCCCTCTCTGTAAATAATCACAAAATCACCAAATAAACAACAAGTTTGGGGGAATAAATCCGGTCGGGTAAATTTTGGGTAAATAATGTTATAAACACACAGGGGAGCAAAATAAACCCGATCTGGGGTAAATAAATAAGTTTATTGGCCAATTATTCACATACAAGGAAATTGCCTTGGTGCTCCGCCCACAAGTAACAACATGACATACAGTGACAGTAAATAATGTTATAATACAGTAAATAATGTTATAAACACACAGGGGAGCAAAATAAACCCAGTCTGGGGTAAAACTGGGGTAAATAATGTTATAAACACACAGGGAAACAAAATACACAAACAGCCCCACAACCATCAGGCTATTGAACTTAACTAAAAAAAACTGAACATTAATAGCCCATTATCAGTTTATTTACACTTTATCTGTTTTATTTAGTGATGTGTGTATATTCACACAATGGTATATGGACACACTGATCTGTTCTGTAGTCATGCCGTCTATATTTTGTTGTGCTGAAGCAAAGCAATAATTTCGTTGTCCTATCTGTAGCAATGTTACAAAATTTTGAGATTTTAAAAATCAAGTCTGTAATTTATCCCATCAGATAAAGCATAAAAATAAGTTTAATTTGACACCTAATTCACTTTCATATCTCAAGTATTTAAAAAGTTATGGCCATTTTCATACTGGGAAATGAGCATCTTGTTCCCTATTGATTTTCTATGGACATAACAAAAAAGCTGTGATCGTGAACAGTCAAAAGCCCATAACTTTCTTAAAAATTAAGAGAACTAAATGAAATTTTCAGTTATCATAGATTGAAGCATTCTGAAACAAACATAAAATAATCTTACTTGGATGACATGAAATTAAAGCATATAATTAGTTAGTTACCTAATTGTAGCTAATTTCAGACTTCAATTACTAGATCTAAACATCTATCCATTTCTTAATAAATGATTAACATTTTTAAATAGCCTAAATGTCCAAATAATATTCACAAATAATTCACAATAAAACATGATTTTTAAATCTCATTTACATTAATTTATAGGCCAAATGGAAGGAATTTAGTGTTTAATTGCTGTAAATAAATGTCCATTTAAATCAGCTTTCCAGTGGGTCCCTGTGGAACGCGCTGGTTTAGAACGTTCACATTGCGGTAGATTTGTGCCCCAAATGCCGAGAAAAATACTGCGGGATATAATGGGCCCAAATTGAGCTACTCGCAATATTAAACTTTGTATAAAGGGATCTTTAGAAGCCCTTTTTAATGTAAAAATATACAACCTAACTTCTGCTATTTGCTTTATGAGACCCTGCGGTTGCTGGCGGTCGCGGGTTAAGAGATTGATTTTTAAACTACTATAACTATTATTCAAGGCCTTTAAACCTAATAATAGCTTTTGCGACGGGGTCTTCCAGCGATTTTTCGTTAATAATTAACTAGGCTGAACATTTTCGATTGGAACAGCTTAGAGAAAATCGCGTTTTAAACCCGCCCCCTCTAAACGGCGCCAAAATCGCGCACACCCTCAGCAGCAGATCTTCAACGACGCTTCAGGTAGGCTTTGCAACATACCTACTATCTGGGACATGTGACAATAAACTCTCTTGAATCTTGAATAAACCGGGTCTGCGGTAAAACTGAGATGAATAATGTTATAAACACACAGGGGAGAGGAATAAACACGGTCTGTGGTAAACCTGGTGTAAATAATGTTATAAACACACAGGGGAGTGGAATAAATGGGGCTGTGGAGTCGTTCCAAAAACATCCGACCTCGACCCCTCGGTAAAATAATTCTAAATCTGCTGTGATGACATTACACAAATTGACATTTCATAAGAACCACATGAATCATCAGGCTGCCTTTTCAACCCATGTCCATAAAGTTTTGAGCCTAAATGTTGTAGCTGTGCTATTGTGGCTTTTTTTTATAAATGTTTATTCTTGAAATAAAAACCATAATTCATTATGCTAAAAGAAAACAAAATGACAGAAAGGACCAGGACAAAATTAAAATTCCATTGAATTAAGTAAAAATTATAAAAGCATTACGCCAAAATGTATTAAACCAAGGCCACAGGTCTGAGCTAAACAGCTAAATTATGACAAAATAAATCTCATGTGCAATAGAAATTAAAAGTAAATGCCTAGGTAGTTAAGTTTGCTACAAAAGTACATACCTAAAATGTATTAATAACGTCTGAGGAACAGAATTGCTTCTGTCAGAGAGAGACAGAGAGAGAGGGAGAGTGGAGGGAGGGAGGGAGTGGAGTCTGAGTGCCCTCCAGACGTCCGCATCTGCGCCAGGTGCGTCGAGATGGGGCTCCTAAGGGACCGTGTTAGGAACCTGGAACAGCAACTCGATGACCTCTGTCTGCTCAGGGAGAGCGAGGAAGTCATAGAAAGGAGTTACAGGGAGGTGGTCACTCCAAGACCACGGGAGACAGAAAACTGGGTCACAGTTAGGAAGGGCAACGGGCAGAGGCAGGGACTGGTGAGTATCCCGGTGGCTGTACACCTTGAAAATAAGTACTCATGTTTGAGTAATGGTGGGGGAGACAGCCTACCTGGGGGCAGCATATGAAATATTGTAGGCGGAAGGAAAAAGGGAAAAAACCAGCAATTTAAAAAAAAGCTGTAGAGTGGTTCAGTAAAGTTAGTCCCTGGTGAGATAGGAGTTTACAGTCCTAATGGCCTCTGGGAAGAAACTCCTCAAACTCTCCGTTCTCACAGCATGCCAACGGAGGCGTTTGCCTGACCGTAGTAGCTGGAACAGTCCGTTGCAGGGGTGGAAGGGGTCTCCTATGATCTTATTGGCTCTGGAGTTGCACCTCCTGATGTATAGTTCCTGCAGGGGGGGGGGGGGGGGGGGCGAGTGAAGTTCCCATAGTGCGTTCAGTCGAACGCACTACTCTCTGCAGAGCCTTCTTGTCCTGGGCAAGGCAATTCCCAAACCAGATTGTAATATTTCCAGACAAGATGCTTTCCACCGCTGCTGAGTAGAAGCACTGGAGGATCCTCAGAGACACTCTGAATTTCCTCAATTGTCTGAGGTGGTAAAGGCGCTGCCTTGCCTTACTCACGAGTGCTGAGGCGTGTGATGCCCATGTCATATCCTCAGAGATGTGGACTCCCAGGTATTTAAAACAGTACACCCTATCCACAGTATCCCCATTTATCCTCAATGGCGTGTACGTCCGCGGATGATGTGCCCACCTAAAGTCCACAATCTGCTCGTTAGTTTTTTTGTTATTCAAGAGGAGGCCGTTGTCCTGGCACCAGAGTGCTAGATCAGCCATCTCCTCCCGGTAGGCCTTCTCGTCGTTGTCTGAGATCAGGCCCACCACCACAGTCATCAGCAAACTTGATTATAGAGTTGGAGCTGAACCTAGCCACACAGTCATGTGTGTACAGGGAGTACAGTAGGGGGCTGAGGACGCAACCCTGGGGCGATCCTGTGCTCAGGGTAAGGGACTTCGATGTAATCCCTCCCATCTGACTACCTGGGGCCTGGCGGTGAGAAAGTCCAGGACCCAGACAAACAGGGGGATGTTTAGCCCTAATTCCAGTAGCTTCTCGGCCAGTCTGGTGGGGACTATCGTGTTGAAAGCTGAACTGAAGTCTATGAACAGCATCCTCATGTAGCCCCCCTTCTGGCTGTCAAGATGAGAGAGAGCGGTGTGCAAAACCTGGGAAACCGCATCGTCCGTGGATCTGTTCGGGCGGTATGCGAATTGTAACGGGTCCATGTTGCGAGGGAGGAAGGCGCAGATGTCAGTGGATATATTTAAGGCAGAGATAGATAGGTTGTTGATTAGTGTGGGTGTCAGGGGTTATGGGCTGTGGATGGGAGCAGTGGTCCTGGGCTGTGGATGGGAGCAGTGGCCCTGGGATGTGGATGGATGGGAGCAGTGGTCCCGGGCTGTGGATGGGAGCTGTGGTCCTGGGCTGTGGATGGATGGGAGCAGTGGTCCTGGGCTGTGGATGGGAGCAGTGGTCCTGGGCTGTGGATGGATGGGAGCAGTGGTCCCGGGCTGTGGATGGGAGCAGTGGGCCTGGGCTCTGGATGGGAGCAGTGGTCCTGGGCTGTGGATGGATGGGAGCAGTGGTCCTGGGCTGTGGGTGGATGGGAGCAGTGGTCCTGGGCTGTGGATGGGAGCAGTGATCCTGGGCTGTGGAACGATGGGAGCAGTGGTCCCGGGCTGTGGATGGGAGCAGTGGTCCTGAGCTGTGGATGGATGGGAGCAGTGGTCCCGGGCTGTGGATGGGAGCAGTGGGCCTGGGCTGTGGATGGATGGGAGCAGTGGTCCCGGGCTGTGGATGGGAGCAGTGGTCCTGGGCTGTGGATGGATGGGAGCAGTGGTCCTGGGCTGTGGATGGATGGGAGCAGTGTTCCTGGGCTGTGGATGGGAGCAGTGGTCCTGGGCTGTGAATGGGAGCAGTGGTCCTGGGCTGTAGATGGGAGCAGTGGTCCTGGGCTGTGGATTGGAGCAGTGGCCCTGGGCTGTGGATGGATGGGAGCAGTGATCCTGGGCTTTGGATGGGAGCAGTGCTCCCGGGCTGTGGATGGATGGGAGCAGTGGTCCTGGGCTGTGGATGGGAACAGTGGTCCCGGGCTGTGGATGGGAGCAGTGGTCCTGGGCTGTGGATGGGAGCAGTGGTCCCGGGCTGTGGATGGATGGGAGCAGTGGTCCTGGGCTGTGGATGGGAGCAGTGGTCCTGGGCTGTGGATGGGAGCAGTGGTCCTGGGCTGTGGAAGGGAGCAGTGGTCCTGGGCTGTGGATGGATGGGAGCAGTGGCCCTGGGCTGTGGATGGGAGCAGTGGTCCTGGGCTGTGGATGGGAGCAGAGGTCCTGGGCTGTGGATGGATGGGAGCAGTGGGCCTGGGGTGTGGATGGAAGCAGTGGTCATGAGCTGTAGATGGATGGGAGCAGTGGTCCTGGGCTGTGGAAGGGAGCAGTGGTCCTGAGCTGTAGATGGATGGGAGCAGTGGTCCTGGGCTGTGGAAGGGAGCAGTGGTCCTGGGCTGTGGATGGATGGGAGCAGTGGGCTTGGGCTGTGGATGGGAGCAGTGGTCAGTGTAGAGACAGGGAGTCTCCCCTTGTGTCTGATGTGGATCTACATTTCCAGGGCATGAGGTTGATGAGAACACTATCGCATTCTACTGAATTGTGTTTGCATCTTTGATTCATTCTGCTGACTTTTACTTTCAATTGTTGTAATTTGAAGTGTCCAGGATTTTTAATGATGATTTTTTTCTGGTGCAACTGGAATTGTGTTGTTTCTGTGCTGTATCTCCAAACTAAAAGGATGTTTCCACTAGTGGGGGAGTCTCGCACCAGAGGGCACAGTGTCAGAATAAAAGGATGTAACTTTGGAAACTTATTTGTGGGATTCTCTGCCACAGAGGGCAGTGGAGGCCAAATCACTGGATGGATTGAAGAGAGAGTTAGATAGAGCTCTAGGGGTTAGAGGAGTCAAGGGATATGGGGGGGAAGGCAGGCACGGGTTATTGATTGGGGATGATCAGCCATGATCGCAATGGATGGTGGTTCTGGCTCGAAGGGCCGAATGGCCTCCTCCTCCTCCACCTATTTTCTATGTTTACTGAATTGATGATACCCTAACCTTATCACAACTGAAATTGAATCTGACTGATGTAAATGTAGAAACAAAGACCTGTAGATGCTGGTTTATTCCAAAGATAGACACATTGCTGGAGTAACTTAGTGGGTCAGGCAGCATCTCTGGAGAAACAAGAGATTTTGGGATGGGACAAAATGGTTTTTACCCAAAATATCATCCATCCTTTTCCTCCAGTGATGGTGCCTGACCTGCTGAGTTTCTCCAGCACTCTTATCATGGTCTCCTCTATATCCCACAGCTCTGCCCGTACTCCCCATCCCCCTACTCGTAACCAGGACAGAGTCCCCCATTGCAGGTACAGCAGGCAGTGAAGAAATGGGGGTTCCCCTCTTCTACTATAGATTAGGCTCTTATCGTGGTCTCCTCTATATCCCACAGCTCTGCTCTCACTCCCCTTCCCCTACTTGTAACAAGGACAGAGTCCCCATGTCCCCCATTGCAGGCAGTGAAGAAAGCCTTTATAACAAGAAGAATCGAATATAGGAGCAAAGAGGTCCTTCTGCAGTTGTACAGGGCCCTGGTGAGACCACACCTGGAGTATTGTGTGCAGTTTTGGTCCCCTAATTTGAGGAAGGACATTCTTTCTATTGGGGGAGCCCAGCGTAGGTTCACCAGGTTCATTCCCGGGATGGCGGGACTGTGATATGCTGAGAGAATGGAGCGGCTGGGCTTGTACACTCTAGAGTTTAGAAGGATGAGAGGGCATCTCATTGAAATATATAAGATTATTAAGGGTTTGTACACACTAGAGGCAGGAAACCTGTTCCCGATGTTGGGGGAGTCCAGAACCAGGGGCCACAGTTTAAGAATAAGGAGTAAGCCATTTAGACCGGAGATGAGGAAACTTGTGAATCTGTGGAATTCTCTGCCGCAGAGGGCGGTGGAGGCCGGTTCTCTGGATACTTTCAAGAGAGAGCTAGATAGAGCTCTTAAAGATAGTTGAGTCAGGGATATGGGGAGAAGGCAGGAACGGGGTACTGATTGTGGATGATCAGCCATGATCACATTGAATGGTGGTGCTGGCTCGAAGGGCCGAATGGCTTCTACTCCTAAACCTATTGTCTAATGTTCTCGCCTTCCACCCCACCAGCCGTCACATGCAACAGATAATCCTCCAACATTTCGCCACCTCCAACGGGATCCCAACATTGGCCACATCTTCCCATTCTCCAATTCCAGTGTTTCTCCCTCCTTCCCCTTCCCAGCTCTCCCACAGCCGACTGTCTCTGCCTCTTCCCTCCTCTATCCCGCACCCCCACCCCAACATCCGTCTGAAGAAGGGTCTCCACCTGAAACGTCACCTATTCCTTCTCTCCATAGATGCTGCCTCACCCGCTGAGTTACTCCAGCATTTTTGTCCACCTTTGATTTTTCCAGCATCTGTAGTTCTTTCTTAATCCACACGATGGGAGTGTTGACCACAAACTGGAGCGACCTGTTGTGTGAATTCACTGCATATTGGGAGTTGCTGTCTACAAATTAGATAGAAACATAGAAAATAGGTGCAGGAGTAGAGGCCATTCGGCCCTTCGAGCCTGCACCATTCGCCATTCAATATGATCATGGCTGATCATCAACTCAGTATCCTGTACCTGTCTTCTCTACATACCCCCTGATCCCTTTAGCCACAAGGGCCACATCTAACTCCATCTTAAATATAGCCAATGAACTGGCCTCAACTACCTTCTGTGGCAGAGAAATCCACAGATTCACCACTCTCTGTGTGAAAAATGTTTTCCTCATCTCGGTCCTAAAAGATTTCCCCCTTATCCTTAAACTGTGTGTGTGGCCCCTTGTTCTGGACTTCCCCAACATCGGGAACAATCTTCCTGCATCTAGCCTGTCCAACCCCTTAAGAATTTTTAAAGTTTCTATAAGATCCCCCCTCGATCTTCTAAATTCTAGCGAGTACAAACCGAGTCTATCCAGTCTTTCTTCATATGGAAGTCCCGCCATCCCAGGAATCAGTCTGGTGAACCTTCTCTGTACTCCCTCTATGGCAAGAATGTCTTTCCTCAGATTAGGAGACCAAAACTGTACTCAATACTCCAGGTGTGGTCTCACCAAGACCCTGTACAACTGCAGTAGAACCTCCCTGCTCCTATACTTGGGTCGTCTCGGAGCAGAGGGAGAACAAGGAGGGAAGAGACAAGGACTTTAAGATTTTTGCCTTCACCACAGTGAGGAGGTGCCGGGTGACCTAATATTGTGGTGGATGTTAAATTGTGTTAATTGTGTGTTTTTGTCATTTTTATTACATGTAGGACGGCAGGCAACGAAATCTCGTTCAGAACGAAAGGTCCGAATGACAATAAAGGCTACTTTACTCTATCTCTCTCGTTCCCATTCTCACCGGCGACTATTCTCCTCTCATTTCCCCAAATCTTTGTCACCTTCTCCCCCCACCCCCTGTCCCCCCTCACCCCCCCTCTGCCCCCCGCCATCTTTGGTCAAGGCACTTACATTGAATCAATGGGAGGCAGCCATCTTTGATCAGGGCACTTACATTGAAGTCAATGGGAGGTGAAGCCAGGGAGGCGGCCATCTTTGGTCAAGGCACACTGAAGTCAATGGGAGGCGGCCATCTTTGGTCAAGGCACACTGAAGTCAATGGGAGGCGGCCATCTTTGGTCAAGGCACACTGAAGTCAATGGGAGGCGGCCATCTTTGGTCAAGGCACACTGAAGCCAATGGGAGGCGGCCATCTTTGGTCAAGGCACTTCCATTGAACCCACAGCCGTCGCCTCACCTGGAGCCTGGACTCTCCACTGGGCCTGAAGCCTCCACGCTGCTCACTCCCTCTCTCCTGGGCTCAACTCCACTGGGTCCTAGTGCCGGTCTGCCCAGCCTCGCTAACCTCAGTGGCTGTTCCACTGACTCTCCCCCGTCCCCCTCTAACTATGTCAACCCCGCTCTTCCCCACCCACACCACAGCCCTCTCACCCCCACCCCCTGACCACCCACCACCCCCCCCATCACCCACAACCCCCCCCCCCCTGACCACCCACCCACCCCAACACCCACAACCCCCCCCCCCCACACACACACACATCGCCCCGTCCCCAGTCCACCCACCTGCCTTCCTCTGGCCCCAACTCCCACCCCTGCCGGGTGTTCACCATCCCCCCTGGCCTCCCCCTCTCCCACACCGAACGGTCTGTCCTCAGCAGAGGTCTTACCTTTGTCCCCCTCCGTCCCCATCTCAATGAGTTCCGCGCCCACCATGACTTGGAGCGCATCTACCGTCGCCTCCGCCTCACAGCGCATTTCCATGGGAAGGAGTCCACGCCCCCCACGTCCAGACCCTTTTTCCCGTCTCCAACGTACCACCTCCTCGTGGAACCCCCCTCGTAACGTCCCGGCTCTGGAACTCTTTATCCAGAACTGCCGCCGCGACGTCAACCACCTCAACTTCTCCACTCCCCTGTCTCACTCCAATCTCCCCCCCCTCCCCCTGAATAGGTATGTTGCAAAACGTACCTGAAGCGTCGCTGAAAATCTGTCCCAGCCCGTGTGCGCGTTTTGGCGCCGTTTAGAGGGGGGCGGTTTAAAACGCGATTTTCCCTAGGCTGTTCAAATCGAGGATGCTCAGCCTAGTTGATTATTAACGAAATATCGCTGGAAGATTCCGTCGCTTTAGCTATTACTACTTTTAAGGGCGTTATCTAATTGTTATAGTAGTTTAAAAATTAACCTCTAAACCCCCGACGACCGGCAACCGACCGGATCTCATACAGGGGACAACAGGAGGTAAGCTGTTTAATTTTACATTAAAAAGGGCTTCTTAAGATCCCTTTATACAAAGTTTAATGTAGCGAGTAGCTAATTTTGGGCCCATTATATCCCGCAGTAATTTTCTGGGCATTTGAGGCACAAATCTACCGCAATGTGAACGTTCTAAACCAGCGCGTTCACAGGATCCCACTAGAAAGCTGCTTTAAAAGGACTTTAATTTACAGCAATTGAACACTAAATTCCTTCCATTTGGCCTATAAATTAATGTAAATGAGATTTCAAAATCATGTTTTATTGTGAATTATTTGTGAATATTATTTGGGCACTTGGGCTATTTAAAAATGTTAATCATTTATTAAGAAATGGATAGATGTTTAGATCTAGTAATTGAAGTTTGTAATTGGCTACAAGTAGGTAACTAACTAATTATATGCTTTAATTTCAGGTCATCCAAGTAAGATTATTTTATATTTGTTTCAGAATGCTTCAATCTATGATAACTGAAAATGTCATTCAGTTCTCTTAATTTTTAAGAAGGTTATGGGCTTTTGACTGTCCACGATCACAGCTTTTTTGTTATGTCCATAGAAAATCAATAGGGAACAAGATGCTCATTTCCCAGTATGAAAATGGCCATAACGTTTTAAATACTTGAGATATGAAAGTAAATTAGGTGTCAAATTAAACTTCTTTTTATGCTTTATCTGATGGGATAAATTGCAGACTTGATTTTTAAAATCTCAAAATGTTGTGACATTGCTACTCTGAACGCACTGCCATTGAATCACTCCGCAACAACCCAGATTGGGTTATCAAACCAGCCGACAAGGGAGGTGCCGTGGTAGTCTGGCGCGTCGATCTCTACAAAGCTGAGGCCACGCGCCAACTCTCGGACACCTCCTCCTACTTACCCCCTTGAACCATGACCCCACTAACGAGCACCAGGCCACCAACTCCAGCACCATCACCGACTTCATCAATTCCCACGCCCTGCCCGACCGAGCCCCCAGCCTAATCGTTCCCCAGCCCCGCACGGCCCGGTTTTACATTCTCCCCAAACTCCGCAAACCGGCTCTCCCGGTAAACCCATGGTCTCTGCATGTTCGTGCCCCACCGAACTCATCTCCACATACCTTGACTCCATACTATCCCCCTGGTCTAATCCCTTCCCACCAATGTTCTAGACACCTCAGACACTCTCCGTCGTCTCCGCACATTCCATTCTCTAGGCCCTCACCCCCTCATCTTCACCATGGATGTCCAGTCACTCTACACCTCCATCCAACCCCCACCACGATGGCCTCAAAACCCTCCGGTTCTTCCTCGACCAGAGGAGCAACCTATACCCGGCCACTGAAGAAGGGTTTCGGCCCGAAACGTCGCCTATTTCCTTAGCTCCATAGATGCTGCTGCACCCGCTGAGTTTCTACAGCATTTTCTGTATCTTCGATCTTCCAGCATCTGCAGTTCCTTCTTGAACACGGCCATCTGCACCTATTGTCTATGTTTCTATGTTTCTATGAGTATGCGGCCAGGATGGTGTGGGTCTTTAATGATGCTGCCAGCCTTTTTGAGGCAGCGACTGCGATAGATCCTCTCGATGGAAGGAAGGTCAGAGCCGATGATGGACTGGGCAGTGTTTACTACTTTTTGTAGTCTCTTTTCTCCAGGGCGCTCAATACCCAGTTTAAAGTGTTCATTCTCTGTGCATCAGCCTGTACTCTGCATTGCAACCATGCCCGCAGTGTGCAGTGAATTTGACCTTGATGCAATGTTTATACCCAGTTCTGTTGGGCGGCGCGACTCTTGTCAGAAGCGGCCTCTGTAGTCCGTCTGTGTTGTTTTGTTTTTTTTTGTCTCGTTTTTATGTAGTTTTTATTTTATTTTTTGTTGGGGTATGTGTGTGGGGGGTGGGGGTGGGGTGGGGGGGAGGGGGTAACTTTAAAATCTTTCCCCTGCACGGGACACCCGACTTTTCTTTGTCAGGTCTCCGTTATCGTTGGGGCTGCAACGTCGAGCGGCCTCCAACAGGAATGACCTGGGGTTCCAGCTGCGGAGCTGCCGACAACTCACCGTCACGGGGCTGGCGGAGTCCGGAGCGGGTGGAGCTGTGGTGGAGCGCTGCTGCGACCCGACCCCGGTGGTTCGGTGGCTACAACTGCGGGTCTGGCGGACGGCAACAACGGGAGCCCACGGGTCCCTGGTGGGAGACCGTTTTTCCGGGCTTCCGCAACGGCGACTTCTCCTGCCCGAGTTGCGGGGTTGAAGAGCAGCTGGAGCAGGGACACTTACCATCGCCCCGCGCGGCTTGGAATGGCCGCGGGACTTTGCGAGCACACGCCGTGGGCTCCAACAACAAGACCCGGTGCGCGGCCTTGCATCACCCGGCGTGGCTTTAATGGCCGCGGGACAATCGCCATCGCCAGCCGGGGGATTTGACTTTCACTCTGACATCGGGGGGTGTGCAGGGGAGAGATGTTGTTTTGCCTTCCATCACAGCGCTGTGATGGATGTTTGTGTAAATTGTATTGTGTCTCTGGTTTTTTCGTTTTGTAATGTATGACTGCAGAAACGACAAATAAATTGTATTGTATTGTATTGTATTGTATTGTATTCCAACATGCCCCATCTACACTAATGCCACCCCGATCGACCTGCCCCATCTACACTAGTCCCACCCCGACCAACATACCCCATCTACACTAGTCCCACACCAGCCAACATGCCCCATCAACACTAGTCCCACCCCGACCACCATTCCCCATCTACACTAGTCCCGTCCCGACCAAAATGCCCCATCTACACTAGCCCCACCCCGACCAACATGCCCCATCTACACTAGTCCCACCCGACCAACATGCCCCATCTACACTAGTCCCACCCGACCAACATGCCCCATCTACACTAGTCCCACCCCGACCAACATGCCCCATCTACACTTGTCCCACGCGACCAACATGCCGCAGCTACACTAGTCACCACCCGACCAACATGCCGCATCTACATTTGTCCCACTGATGGAAACATTTATGTTGTGTTTCCTTGTGTATTCTATCTGTGTCTGCACAAGATTGTTTACCGAAACTGCCTAGGGCACAAGTAATTGACAGGTCTCGGTCAAGAGATTAAGATTCTATCATATAACTTGCAGAACGGTTAATCTTGCTCCGGTGTAACTTTCCGCTGCTAAATGTTATTTCCTTTGAATTATGAGTGTCCTTGTTCATTACCATTTGTCTGGATGCTTTTTTGTCTAAATCAATGTATAAAAGAGATGTTTTTCAGCATTAGCTCAGAGAGGACTCCCACAGACACTTGGGCTCTATGTGACTCTCTCTCTCACAATAAAGTTTGTTCAGTTTCTACCTCCGTTTTTGTAATAGTCTTTGTTGGAAAATTTCTAACATAATTGGCGCCCAACGTGGGGCCCCAATACCTCTGTTGCCGGTTTTCAGGGGAACCAAGAGCGCTCATTTTAAGGTTCCTTGTGGATACCGGGGCAGAGTGACGGGGCTCAACCGACACGCCGGAGGTAGGACTGAACGTTCCGTAGATAGTGGGGCCCCAGCTAAGTAATTTTGACTTTGCCGAGTTGTATTGTGTTACCTTCCTCAGAGACCCGGGACGGCATACAGAATTGTCGGGGACAATTGAAGAGAGTAGTTTGACCACTCCGGCGACTGGGTCGCCAAAGAAGTCTGGAACTTCAGAAGTCAAGTTGGACTTGACAGGAGAAGAGTAGTTGGACTACTCGGGTAACGGGGTTATCAAAGAATTGTCGGGGACAATTGAGAAGAGTGGTTAGACTACTCGGGCGGCAAACGGGGTCGTCCAAGGTAAGAAATTTGGGACTTCAGTCAAGTTGGACTTGACGGGGAAAAAGTATAGTCGTAATTCTCGAGGAGGGAATCAGAATGGGCTCGACAATCTCAAAAGGTTATGAAGGTGATGAGAAATGTATGTTTATACAAAGTAAGCATAATTGTAAGTATTTAACAATTGGTTTAAATTTGATTTTAGTGGTAAGTTACTTGATGATTGTTGTAAATTAATGTCTGCTATTGCCAAAGATGCAATAAAAAGAAGGAGGGATAAAGACAAGTTGGGCTACCATGAAGCACGTCTGTGGCTTCAGGAAGCCAGATCGCGCAGAGACGGAAAGGAAAAAGAGAAGGAACAACTTACCAAAAGCGAACCATCGACAAACGCTTTCCTCCAGAAGAGGGACAACGAGGTCTCCCACCGATCACCGGGTGTGGCGAGTGCACCCCCCCCCCCTCCTTACACACAGGAGAAAAAGGGGGTGGCCTTGCCACCGGTGGAAGAAACCGTCGGATCGGACTCAACAAGGGCTCCAACCCTCGTACTGGAACAAAAACCAACCATTAAGGAAAGCGGCCAGCTGCACCCAGGTTTGCAAAGTCCGAAAAGTCGCTCAGGTACCGTTTATAATCTTCATGCAAGTTCTATATTTGAGCCTAAATCTCCACGGTCAATAAGATCAAGCAGGCCTGAAATGTATCCTATGATTGCAATGCCTAATCCAGATGCCGGCGCAGTGGGGCCAATGTACGTGTACAGGCCATGGAATATGGAGGATATTAAAAAGGCACTGGAGGGCATTCCACATCCTAGAGATAATTTCGCAAAGTGGCAGAGGGACTTTGGAAACCTGGTTGTAAGTTATCGTTTAAATAAGGTAGAATATGAACAAGCGTTGCGAAGACTTATCGGGTGTGATTGGTGTTTAATTGAAGGAGACTGGAATGCTATTGTAAATGGAGCACCCCTTCAGTGGGCACCAGGTCAGAATGATTATCATAAAAGACGAATAGCTATTGAAAATCGAATAAGAGCACACTTCCAGAGAGGAGTCGATTACAATAAAATTTGGGAATGTACACAAAATAAAGACGAGCCTGTGCTACACTATTTCTCCAAACTTGGGGTTGTCTTTGAGGCAAATAGTGGACAAGAAGTACCGATCCCGTGGGTGGATGATGGACCGCTTGCCCAACAGTTTAAAATAGAACTGTTAAACGGATTAAAACCCGAGATTAGTTTATATATAAAAGAGCACATGGTGGGATGGAAAACAAAGGCATTCAATGATGTAAAAGATTGGGCAGTACATGCGGAGGAAAACACCAAACAGAAATAGATTGTAAAGAACGCTTATCTGGCCGATGTTGAGGAAATAAGCGAAAATACCGTCCCTGTATTCTACCGAGTAAAACAAGGAGATCAGGGGCGGGGAGGCCAGAGAGGCAGAGGAAGAGGTAGAGGCAGAGGTAGAGGCCCCCAAGGGGGGAGGGATGTTTTGTCTGCGGTAAACTCGACCATTGGGTTCGAGATTGTCCCCAGGCTAAGCATATTACACTAAGAGAAGGCGAGGAGGGTTCAAGGTCCCGAAGCTATGACCGATCCTTACTGACCGATGCTGAAGGGAGGGACAAATCAACCAGAGATACTCCTACTCCCCCAGCCGACAAAGAGCCTCTGCAAATATTGGATCTAGAAGAAATCTTCTACGCCTTACCTAAAACCTACGATACGTTTAATAGTGAATGGGGAAAATATGACATTCTTATGCGATAGCGTCTAATAAAAGACGAAGAGCCCCCGGGAACACTATACTCCAAAAATTCAATAACTGTAAAGTCTGCCACCGGGCATACTAACGTGGAGTTCTTGACGAAACCACTTAAGTTCCAAGAACCAATATCTAATGTGCGTTGTGAGGAACAGGTACTGGTCTCAGCGATTTGTTCAGTAAATTTGCTAGGCCGAGATATTATGATGGGATTGTGGATTGGTATAATACCCACCACACATAGATGAGCCAGATGTCAAAGCACAAGTGGATATTTTAACTGCTGCACTGCAAGCTTTGGATCTTGCCTTTGAGGAAGAAAAAATCTGTAGATTCACTGTTTAATCAAATACAGTTGCAAACGGAATCTGCTGCAGTTGATCCAAGAAGGGTTGAGCAAGGCAATGTGTCTTTAACTGCTGACATTTCAGCCATTGTTGAGGAAGACTGTGTTAGTGATACAGTGCATATCGACCAATCACACATTGCGCCACCCTTTTCTACAATGGTAACAGATAACAGCAGGAATTGGCGCTTCAGAGGTGAACTTTCCGAACAACTTATTTTGCTGCTGGAACTGTACAACGCCAAAGATGTGTATAACTATCTGCGCCCCTTATCTCTCAGCCTCTGTGCGGATAAGGCATCTTCAGTCCGATGGATTGCCTACAGACTGGTGAGCGAGATGATCAGAAAATGTTATGCAGCTTCAACTCCTGCATTAGCGGTGGACTTGATCAGTGAACTTGTTGATAGGTTTTGCCACAGTGTGAAGTGATCAGGTCGTCAAGCCTTTGTCTGCCAGGCAGCGAGAGAAGATGATTATATTCCAATAGAACAATTTGCTGAGCATTTGATGCCACCTTTGCTACAGCTAGCATCTGATCCTGTGCCAAACGTCAGAGTACTGTTAGCAAGAACTTTGAGGCAAACCCTATTGGAAAATGGATGAAGTGGAAAAACAGGAGGATGGACTGTGGAGATTTGCCTGTGTTATGAGCCATGGGGTAACCCATGTCTCAACAGGAGGAATGGTGCAACTGGTCGAGAAGGTGTTCAAAACCTATGGGTTCACGAGCTATGCAAAGAAGTACCACGAAACGTGCGAGATATGTGCCAGGTACAATCCACAAGGAAACATGAAGAAACGACAAGGGAAGTACCCACAACCAAGGTACCCATTTCAAAATTAAAATATGAACTTTATTGAATTAACCCCCTCGCAAGGGAAGAAATATTGTTTAGTGATTATTGATGTATTTTCCCGATGGGTTGAAGTTTTTCCCTGTGCCAATGCGGATGCATTGACAGTGGCAAAAGCTTTCCTCAGGGACATCATACCAAGGTTCGGGATACCATAGAAAATATATAGTGATAATGGGAGCCATTTTGTCAATGAGGTAATAGAGAAGCTCACGGTGACCCTAAAGATACAATTAAAACATCACTGCTCTTACCACCCACAGTCTGCAGGGTTAGTAGAAAGGACTAATGGAACTATTAAAAGCAAATTAAGGAAGGCAATGGCGGAAACGGGATTTTCCTGGATAGATTGTCTCCCATTAGTCTTATTAAATATGAGAATGCTGCCAAGTACGAGGGGAATGTCCCCGTATGAAATATTGTATGGTAAACCATTCCAATACCGTGTTCTACAAAGGTTTTCTGAAACAGTAAGTGAAGGTAGTACCCTAACACAGTACATGAAGGGAATGCTAATAAACAAATCTCGTGTGTTGAAAGGTTTAACAGGTCTTGGCTAAGCGGAAGGGGATCTCGTGGAAGAATTAAAGCCAGGAGACTGGGTGTACGTAAAAATTATCAAAAGAAAAAGGTGGTCAAGCCCTCGGTGGGAAGGTCCGTATCAAGTACTACTTACAACTCCCACTGCGGTAAGAATTACCGAAAGGCCAACGTGGGTACATATCACACACTGCAAAAGAGTAAACATCCCAACTTCAGAATAGCAGAAAGGGGGACCGACGACGGCTGACGGCTGTATAGGTCCAGTAACGATCGGAAACCTACACCTCCGAAACCATGAAGTGGGGGCTGATTATTCTGAGTGGAATTGCATTAATCACCACAGCATATGCGAAGTATACAATATACCTGACCCGAGGAAGCACTAGCACTTTTGAAATCGACCCATGTCAGTATAAAACTGACAGTTGCGAGGACAAAGGATACGTAACAGATGTGGTGTATGTTTGTCTAGCACCCTGCTCAAAATGGCATTATGTTTTCCAACACTCTGAGTCCTCAGGCTATAAAGAGACCGGAATGGTGCAATACCAGCGATTGTCGTTAAAAATAAAGTCCTACACCCATACGAACCCTGGCTGGAGTAACCGGGGAAGATGGGGAAATACACAGCCTACATGGAAAACGTATATAACCGTGAGAAACGTCCAGAAGAAAGATGAAGGGTGGTATTACGTGTGTGTCGAAGTTAGTTGGAAGGATCCCTGTAGCCAGTTGGAAGTGAGAGTAGTCGAACCAGCAGACACTGAAGTTACAGCTGATGATGCCGTTTACTTTCGTAACACTGAAAGATGTGAAGGAGAAATCCGAGAGGGAATAGAGTGAAAAGGGAACTAGCTAAAGGTTCTTTTGATGCACACATTTGCATAGATGAAATTGGAGTGCCCAGAGGGGTTCCAGATGAATTTAAGGCACGCAATCAGATAGCTGCAGGATTTGAGTCTGTCATCTTCTGGTGGTCAACCATTAATAAAAATGTTGATTGGATAAATTACTTATATTATAATCAGCAGCGATTTATCAATTATACAAGAAATGCTGTGAAAGGGTTAGCCGAACAACTAGATCGGACCAGTCTAATGGCCTGGCAGAATAGAATGGCCTTGGACATGCTACTAGCAGACAAGGGAGGAGTATGTGTAATGTTCGGATCATCTTGTTGTACCTTTATTCCCAATAATACCACACCTGATGGGTCAGTCTCCAGGGCCCTGGCTGGACTCACTTCACTGGCAGAGGAATTGGCTGAGAATTCAGGAGTCGTCACCTCCTGGACAGGGTTCCTGGACTCATGGTTCGGGAAATGGAAAAATGTTGTTATTTCTGCACTAACCGCTTTCATAGTCATTGCAGGGGTACTGGTCTGCCTGGGCTGCTGCATCATCCCCTGTGTGAGAGGACTCGCCCAGCGACTGATTGAAACGGCCCTCACTAAGAAAATGACTATGTTATACGAACTAATGCCAACCAAAGAAGAGAGACAATGCTATGAAATTGACTTGAGAGAAACATTCCTGACTGATTGAACCCTCACGAATGATCTAACTACAGAAAGTCGAGAGAACATGTGGATCTGTGAAGAAACTTGGGGACTTCAACTCGAAAGACATAAATTTGTTTTAGATTATAATTCAGTAAATTTGTATAAAGAGGAGGAAAATGATGGAAACATGTATGTAACATGTCCTTGTGTATTCTATCTGTGTCTGCACAAGATTGTTTACCGAAATTGCCTAGGGCACAAGTAATTGACAGGTCTCGGTCAAGAGATTAAGAGTCTATCATATAACTTGCAGAACGGCTAATCTTGCTCCGGTGTAACTTTCTGCTGCTAAATGTTATTTCCTTTGAATTCTGAGTGTCCTTGTTCATTACCATTTGTCTGGATACTTTTTGTCTAAATCAATGTATAAAAGAAATGGTTTTCAGCATTAGCTCAGAGAGGACTCCCACAGACACTTGGGCTCTGTGTGACTCTCTCTCTCACAATAAAGTTCTTTGTTGGAAAATGTCTAACAAATGGGAAGGAGAAAGCGAGAGAGGGAAGAAGGGAGAGAGAAAAAGAGAGGGAAGGATAAGGGGAGAGAGATGAAGAGAAGGAGAGAAAGAGAGAGGG